>NC_057797.1:137829533-137943382 GCF_018294505.1 Triticum aestivum | reverse complement strand
GGACGAAGGCGCGCGGGCAGGGCCGGTCTTGGGCCCGGCGGGCTTCGGCGGCGACGGATGGCGGGGAGCCACGTGGTAGGCGGCGATAGGTCGGCGGCGGCGGGCGGACGCGTCCGGTTGCGGCCGAACGTGTCCGATGGCGGCGGAGCTGAGATTTTTAGGGTTTCGAGGAGGGGATCCGAGATTTGGAATGAGGGGTCTATATATAGAGGTAGAGGGAGCTAGGAGTGTCCAAATGAGGTGCGGTTTTCGGCCACGCGATCGTGATCGAACGCTCTAGGTGATGGAGAAGGTTTAGGTAGGTTTTGGGCGAACTTGGAGGGGTGTTGGGCTGCAACACACATGAGGCCTTTTCGGTCCCTCGGTTAACCGTTGGAGTATCAAACGAAGTCCAAATGATACGAAACTTGACAGGCGGTCTACCGGTAGTAACCCAAGGCCGCTTGGAAAGTCTCGGTCCAATCCGTAAATGTTTAATCCCCACACACGAAAGAAAGGTAGAAATGACCACCGAAGGAGAACGGAGCACCGGAATGCAAAACGGACAACGGGGAAAATGCTCGAATGCATGAGATGAACACGTATGCAAAAGCAATGCACATGATGACATGATATGAGATGCATGACAACGACAACAACACACGGAGACAAAAACCCGAACCCGAGAAAATAAAATAACTTAAGGCCAGAAACGGCAAGAGTTGGATTACATATTGGGTAATTCACATCTGGCATGTTACAACACTCCACCACTACGAAAGGATCTCGTCCCGAGATCTAGGACTGAAAGAACGCTGGGTACTCAGAATGGAGGTGATCCTCGCGTTTCCAGGTAGCTTCACGGTCGGAATGGTGTGACCACATGACTTTGAGGAATTTGATTGACTTTTTGCGAGTCTTGCGTTCATTCTCTTCAAGAATAGCAATGGGGTGCTCACGATAAGAGAGATCTTCTTGGAGCTCAATGTCCTCGAAGTTGACGGTGCCGTCAGGAGTCTTGAAGCACTTTTGGAGCTGAGAGACATGGAACACATCATGAACATTTGCAAAGTTTGAAGGAAGCTCGAGTTGATAGGCGAGATCGCCTCTCTTGCTGACAATCTTGAAAGGTCCCACGTATCTAGGGGCAAGCTTCCCTTTGATACTGAAGCGACGAGTATCTTTCATTGGAGAGACGCGGAGGTAAACATGATCCCCGATCTCGAATGCCAAATCACGGTGCTTACTATCATAGTAGCTTTTCTGGCGGGATTGGGTTGCTTTGAGGTTATCTCGAATGACTTTACACATTTCCTCTGCCTCTGTGATTAAGTCATTTCTGAGAAGCTAACGTTCGCCGGTTTCGGACTAGTTGAGAGGGGTACGGCACTTCCTGCCATACAGAATTTCAAATGGGGCCTTGCCCGAACTTGCTTGAAAACTGTTGTTGTAGGAGAATTCAGCATATGAAAGACAATCCTCCCACTTCATGCCGAAGGAGATCACACCAGCCCTGAGCATATCTTCAAGAATCTGATTGACACGCTCGACTTGACCGCTAGTTTGAGGATGGAAAGCTGTGCTGAAGCGGATGTTGGTGCCCATGGCCTTCTGAAAAGAATCCCAAAACTTGGAGGTAAAGATGCTGCCACGGTCTGAAGAGATCACTTGTGGAATACCGTGCAGAGAGACAATTAGAGAGGTATAGAGTTCCGCCAATTGAGCTGTAGTGATTGACTCTTTGATAGGCAGAAAGTGAGCCACTTTGGTGAGTTTGTCGATGACAACGAATAGAGCATCATTGCCACGCTTGGACTATGGAAACCCAGTCACGAAGTCCATCTCAATGTGGTAAAACTTCCATTCTGGAATGGCAAGAGGTTGGAGGAGCCCAGCTGGCCTTTGGTGTTCTGCCTTCACTCTTCTGCAGACATCACATTCATTCACGAATTGAGCAATCTCGTGCTTCATTCGAGTCCACCAATAAGCCTGCTTGAGGTCCTGATACATCTTCGTGCTCCCAGGGTGGATGGAGAGGAGAGAATTGTGAGCCTCGTTCATGATCACTTTACGAAGTTCACCTTTGGGCACAACAATACGATCCTCGAAGAAGAGAGTATCCTTGTCATCAAGGCGGTAGCACTTGTACTTGGGTTGACTCTTGGCAATCCCAATCTTCACCTTTTTCACCATAGCATCAAGAAGCTGAGCTTGGCGAATCTGGTCTTCCAAGGTAGGAGAGACTTGAAGGTTGGTGAGGAAACCTTGAGGAACAACTTGCAGATTAAGTTTGCGGAAAGCTTCACAAAGCTCGGGTTGATAAGGCTTGAGAATCAGACTGTTGCAATAAGCCTTCCTGCTCAATGCGTCAGCAATCACATTGGCCTTGCCTGGAGTATACTCAATACTCGGATTATACTCTTGAATCATTTCGACCCATCGAGTCTGCCTGAGGTTGAGATTAGGCTGAGTGAAGATGTACTTGAGACTCTTGTGATCAGTGAAAATGTCCACTTTTCTTCCCAATAAAAGATGTCTCCAAGTTAAAAGAGCATGCACAACTGCCGCCAACTCGAGGTCATGAGTGGGGTAGTTCTTCTCGTTGGGCTTCAACTGGCGAGAGGTATAAGCAACAACTTTCTTCTCTTGCATCAATACTGCGCCAAGACCTTGGAGAGAGGCATCACAAAAGACCTCGTACGGCTTGGATTCATTAGGTGGAGTCAGAACTGGAGCAGTGATCAATTTCTCTTTCAAAGTGTTGAAAGCAATGTCACACTCTGGAGACCAAACGTACTTGACGTGCTTCTGGAGAAGATTTGAGAGAGGCTTCGCGATCTTAGAAAAGTTTTCAACGAATCTTCGGCAGTAGCTTGCGAGACCGAGGAAGCTACGGAGTTGCTTCACGTTCTGAGGAGGTTCCCAATTCACAATTGCAGACACCTTCTCAGGATTCACCGCAATGCCCTTGGCAGAGATGATATGACCAAGATAAAGAACCTCATCGAGCCAAAATTCGCACTTGGAGAACTTGGAGTAGAACTTGTGTTCCCTCAGCTTATCAAGCACCAAACGCAAGTGCTTGGCATGATCTTCCTTGTTCTTCGAGAAAACCAGAATGTCGTCGAGATAGACCAGAATGAAGTCATTGGTGTAGGCATTGAAGATGAAGTTCATCATGCGAGAGATAGTCGGAGGAGCGTTGACGAGGCCAAAAGACATGACAGTGTATTCATATGAACCATAGCTTGTCCTGAAAGCCGTCTTGGGAATATCTTGCTCACGAATTCGAATCTGATGATAACCCATACGGAGATCAAGCTTGGAGAATACTTGGGCACCTTTGAGTTGTTCGAACAGCTCATTGATGTTGGTAAGTGGGTATTTGTTCTTGATGGTCTTCTTGTTCAATGGACGGTAATCAACACAAAGTCGGTCCGTTCCATCCTTCTTCTTCACAAAAAGAACACCACAACCCCATGGAGAAGAACTAGGCCGGATGAGACCCATTTTCTCTTGAATATCGAGTTGCTTCTTCAGCTCCTTCAACTCTTCAGGTCCGAGCTTGTAAGGACGCTTGCACACAGGTTCCGTGCCAGGCTCAAGATCAATGACGAATTCAACTGGCCGGTGCGGAGGCATTCCTGGAAGCTCTTCTGGAAAGACGTCTTGATATTCGCAAACGACTGGAATTTGCGAGATGGCATCGAGTTCACCATTCTCATTGAGAGAAAACAGACGGATGGTATCATCACGAGCGGTAAAGGCAATTACATCCTCAGACGAATGAGTCAATTGAATCTGCCTGGCCGCACAATCAAGCTGAGCCTTGTGCTTAGAAAGCCAATCCATTCCAAGAATAAGATCAATATCCGAGTCACCAAGAACCGTTGGAGAAGCCAGAAACTTGTAGTCACCCAAGGTGATAGTAACATCCGGAACGATGGAGTTAGCATGCATGCGCTTACCGGGAGAGACAACTGCTAACGGACTAGGCAAAACTTGCGAAACCAATTCATGCCTAGATGTAAACGGTCTCGAGATGAAACAATGCGATGCACTAGTGTCAAAAAGAACTCTTGCGGGAATATCGTTAATAGGAAGGTTACCCACGATGACATCTGACGAATCCTCTGCCTGAGCAGAGTTCATCAAGTTGACCTTGGCGTGCTTGGGGTTATGCTTGACCATAGCTGTACTTGCCGATCTCATAGGAGGAGGAGGAGGAAGACGCCTCTGATTGAAGCATTTGTTGGCATAGTGACCCTTCTGTTGGCACTTGTTGCACGTGACCTCTGAAAGCGGACAGTGATACGAAGCACTCGATCTTGGAGCTTGAGATGAAGTCTTGTTCTGAAAGCCAAGGTTGGGTGGGTGGGAAGATCCACTGCCACCTTTGCTCTTTTGCTGATACGGCTGACGAAACGGAGGAGGAGGAAGCCAATACTTCTGCTGCTTGGCCACTTGAGTAGAGGAAGAAGGAGTAGCATCTCTGACTCGCTTCTTGGAAGCATCACACCTCAGTTGAGCGGCCTGTTGCTTCAGTGCCATGTTGTAGAACTCATCGTATCTCAAGGGCTCAAAGAGAACAAGAGCTAGCTGGATTTCTTCTCTGAGACCACCCCTGAACTGGTATATCATGCTCTTCTCATCAGGGACGTCCTGCTTGGCAAAGCGGGTGAGCTTCTGAAACAACTTGTTGTAGTCATAGATAGACAAAGAGCCTTGCTTCAGGTTGCGGAATTCCTCACGCTTGCTTTCAACCACACTCTGAGGAATATGATGAGCTTTGAAGTCTTGACGGAATTCATCCCAGGTAATCGCACGTCCACCTCTGGAATCCTTGTACTGCTGGAACCATTTTGCAGCTTGATCTTTGAGTTGGAAGGAAGCGAACTTGACGAAGTCCTTAGGCCTGACGTTACTGCACTCGAAATGCTTGCACAGATCCACGAGCCAATCGTCAGCATCAGTTGCCTCAACACAATTGCTGAAAGTTTTTGGCCCGTTAGCAAGGAACTGGTTGAGTGTAGCAAAGTGATTCTGATTGTTGCCTTGGTTCCCTTGGTTGCCTTGATTGCGCTCTTGAAGAATTTGCATGATCAACTGTGTGTTTGCATTGGTTGCGGCCATCACAGCTTGCCATGCCTCTGGAGGAGGGGGAGGTGGTGGTGGATCCTGATTCTGATTGGTGCTCTTAGCGGGAGCCATCCTGAAGAGGTTGACCACCGTTAGCACATAGACAGATAAATGAAGCTGAATCCAACGGAATGAAAATTGCAACATAAAGTCTTCACATCCGAACAAAATGAACGAATGCATTCCTCTTGAAATGGTCACATATCCATAAATTGAGAAGCCACTTAGAATTCAGGTAGAGAAATAAATCAATAAGGTACGGATCAAGAACGAATACTCGGTAAGAAATCCCAATCTCAAACCAAATATCCGTGGAAGAAGAACTAGAGCTACAAGAATTCCCACCTATGAAACTCCCGAACTTTTCCGGTTATGCAATCAGGTGTTGGGGATACAGGGGAAGCATAATATCTCACCCAAATCTAGCAAATCCTACATCCAGCTGTATCCATCCTTCAACACATAACCGAGAAAAACTTCGGAAACCATCTACCTCAACCTTCGAAAAGCATCAGTTATACAAGTTATGGCGATACTCTCGAACTCCCGCCCTAGTACTGGGTGGTGTCGAGGTTATCTCACCAACGAACTGCATAAAAGAGATTTTCGATGTCGGCGTACTAAACTCAGGTATTCCAGAACTGCAACGATAAAATTATGACGACAACACCTCAGAGCTCAACTCCCCGGGACACTTCCACAAAACCCCTGACAGGAGGCACCAAGACAATGTTCTCGTCATAAAACCATCGGAACGATTCCAAGATACCCGCGTGATCCTAAAATTTTTTTTTAGTGAAATTTGAGAAGAGAAGAGTCAAAACTCTACGTCAGGATGCCTTACCAGAGCGATGAGGAGACTGGGAAGTAAAAAGAATTCCTAACTCTCTGATATATAATTCCTAAATGACTCAAAACATTTTTCTAGACACAACTCGGCCGCTAATAACGATCAAGCAATGGGGCTCCTAAGGTCGGGGAAGGCTCTGATTACCAACTTGTAACGCCCTCGATGCGGCTATAGCTCCCACGTGTCGAGGCACAACTTAGAGACATAACCGCATTGAAAGCAATGTCACAAGTTAGGCAATCATCACAACATCCCATGTAATATAAATAGTAAAGGGGAGATACATAGTTGGCTTACACTCGCCACGTCAATCAAAGTACATAAATAGCATTACAACATACAAACACTCATGGCCCGACTACGGCGCCAAAATAAAAGATAACCCAACATGCGACACGGTCCCGATCACCCCCAACTGGGCACCACTGCTGATCATCAAGGAAAGACACGTAGTATCGTTGAGAGTCCTCGTCGAACTCCCACTTGAGCTCAAGCGCGTCACCTGGAGCGGAATCATCAGGCCATGCATCTGGTTTGGAAGTAATCTGTGAGCCACAGGGACTCAGCAATCTCGCACCCTCGCGATCCAGACTATTTAAGCTTATAGGAAAGGCAAGGTAAATATGTGGAGCTGCAGCAAGCGACTAGCATATATGGTGGCTATCCTGTTTGCAAAAGAGAGCGAGAAGAGGAGGCAAAGCGCGAACGAGTAACTAGAGAGGCAACCTGCGGCAAGCATTACTCCAACACCGTGTTCACTTTCTGGACTCCGCCGAGAAGAGACCATCACGGTAACTCACACGGTTGATTCATTTATTTTAGTTAAGGTTCAAGTTATCTACAACCGGACATTAACAAATTCCCATCTGCCCATAACCGCGGGCACGGCTTTCGAAAGTTCAAATCCCTGCATGGGAGTCCCAACTTAGCCCATGACAAGCTCTCACGGTCAACGAAGGAATAGACCTCCTCCCGAGACGTTCCGATCAGACTCGGTACCTCGGTTCTTCAAGACACTTCGACGGGTTAAAACAAATCCAGCAACACCGCCCGAATGTGCCGACAAATCCCGATAGGAGCTGCACATATCTCTTTCTCAGGGCACACTCAGATTTTCCTAGGTATAGGTAGGCCAGCCCAGAGTTGCCCCTGGTGGCCACCGGCAGCTGACAGGTGGACCAACACTCAGAGGAGCACTGGCTCGAGGGGGTTTAAAATAAGATGACCCTCGGGCTCCGGAAACCCAAGGGAAAAAGAGGCTAGGTGGCAAATGGTAAAAGCAAGGTTGGGCATTGCTGGAAAATCTTTAATCAATACGAACTATCAAGGGGTTCCCATTATAACCCAACCGCGTAAGGAACGCAAAAATCCGGGAACATAACACCAATATGACGGAAACTAGGGAGGCAAGAGTGGAACAAAACACTAGGCGAGAGGCCGAGCCTTCCACCCTTTACCAAGTATATAGATGCATTAAGATAACAAGATAATATAATGATATCCCAACAAGTAAATAAATGTTCCAACAAGGAACGGTCTCCAATCTTCACCTGCAACTAGCAACGCTATAAGAGGGGCTGAGCAAAACGGTAACATAACCAATCAACGGTTTGCTAGGACATGGTGGGTTAGAGGTTTGACATGGCAATTTGGGAGGCATGATAAGTAAGTGGTAGGAATCATATCATAGGCATAGCAAAAGAGCGATCATCTAGCAAAGCAAAGATAGTAGTGATTTCAAGGGTATGGTCATCTTGCCTGTAAAGTTGTCAGAGTTGACTGGATCCTCGAAAGCAAACTCAACGGGCTCCTCGTTAGCGAACTCGTATCCCGGCTCTACCCAAACAAGACAAACAAGCAACAAGGACACGATCAACCACGTGCAAAGCTCAAACAATATGATGCAAGGATGGTATGCTATGCGGGATGCGATGCGGGATGCATATGCAAGATTTGACAAGGGATGCATGAAACTGGCCTGAACTTGGAAATCCAAGTGTGACACTAGAAAGATGAGATGAAATCGCTTGAAAACGATATAAAGAACGACGGAATCGGAGTTACGGTTTGGAAATGGCAAGCGATTCAAATATGATCACGTTCTGCGATTTACACCAAGTAGCCATCTAAATGCAACAAGATGAACATGCTACAGCACTCAAACATGGCATCAAAATACATGGCAGGGATGCATTCAAGAAGCTTAACAAAAGTCTAGCACTAAGCTACGGCCAATTCATCCATTAACAGGCTCAAACAAGCATGGCAAAAATGCATTTGAGAAACAGATTTCAGACTTAGTGAAATTAACACTTGTCTGGAATTTCAGATCAGATAGCACACTTCGGAGCAACAAAACTACATGCTACAGGACCTGAACATGGCAAAGTAAAGCATGGCATGGAGCTACTCAAAGAGCTTAACAAAAGTCCCTTAGTGACCTTGAGCTAAAAGGGATCAGAAAATACAATTGCAAGCATGTGAACATGGCAAAAACATAATCAGATCACAGACTTAGTGAAAACTGGAGCATGCTGAAACACATATCAAGTAGGCATGTTTACGAGCTCGATGCACTCACCACAGAGCAAGTCATGACAATCTAATCATACACCCATCAAGAATACACAAAATGCAAGCTAGACATGGCAAGAACAAAACCATAGCATGCACGGAACAACTACAACATCATCGGCAAAATCGCTAACAAGTAGACAATCTGCCCAGATTCACGAAATGACAAAAGTAGAGCTCGATTGACTCAAGCTAGGGTGCTCCATAATTGCAAACAAAGACATGGATGGATAGAGCACTACACGATTAACAAATCATCCTTACTGATCATCCTCAAAAGAGGCACGGATCACTAGGACACAACACGAACATATGGCCATATGAGATAAACAGCTTAAGGACTTAGTGGAAATGCTAAGTCCCTGAAATCAGCATTAACAAATGCCTCACTTTGCAAGCTCGTGCTAGTCACCACACACATCACAAAAATACATGGGTTGCACCTCTGGAAAGATGGCAAAACCCTTAACAAAACATATGTAGAGCTCAGGGGCATATCATGCACACATTAATCATGGCAAAAAGTGACAAATATCTAGAAGCAGCAGATCTGACAATTATCTCAAGTAGCACTCTTCTAACAGCATTTCGGGCATCAAGATGAACTCAAATGAAAATGATGCAATGAGATGAAATGATGTACTCTCTGAGGCAAACATTTTTATATGCTATATGCCCAAAACGGAGTTGCGGATGCAAAGTTACGATGCGATGAACAAGGGCATATGAACTAGGGTTTCGGGAGAAAGTCAACCCGAGATATTTCTCAGATCCAGATCCACATGCTTTACGAGGTTCGTCGGAGGACCACTGTTCACCGGAGGGCTCGGGTCGGCGCCGGACTTGCCGGGGCGGCGTGTACGCCGAGGAGGGAGGAGCAGGCCGGGGCGGAGACGGCGGCGGTCGAGTGCGGCGAGGGGCAGCGAGGGGCGGCCCGGTGGCGGCGCGGCGACCGGCGGGCGTCGACGGCGACCGGATGCGGCGGCTTGCCGGTGTCGAGGCGGAGGAAGGCGGCGGCTCGGGCGCCGCGGAGGAGGAGGACGAAGGCGCGCGGGCAGGGCCGGTCTCGGGCCCGGCGGGCTTCGGCGGCGGCGTATGGCGGGGAGCCACGTGGCAGGCGGCGATAGGTCGGCGGCGGCGGGCGGACGCGTCCGGTTGCGGCTGGACGTGTCCGATGGCGACGGAGCTGAGATTTTTAGGGTTTCGAGGAGGGGATCCGAGATTTGGAATGAGGGGTCTATATATAGAGGTAGAGGGAGCTAGGAGTGTCCAAATGAGGTGCGGTTTTCGGCCACGCGATCGTGATCGAACGCTCTAGGTGATGGAGAAGGTTTAGGTGGGTTTTGGGCCAACTTGGAGGGGTGTTGGGCTGCAACACACACGAGGCCTTTTCAGTCCCTCGGTTAACCGTTGGAGTATCAAACGAAGTCCAAATGATACGAAACTTGACAGGCGGTCTACCAGTAGTAACCCAAGGCCGCTTTGCAAGTCTCGGTCCAATCCGGAAATGTTTAATCCCCACACACGAAAGAAAGGTAGAAATGACCACCGGAGGAGAACGAAGCGCCGAAATGCAAAACGGACAATGGGGAAATGCTCGAATGCATGAGATGAACACGTATGCAAAAGCAATGCACATGATGACATGATATGAGATGCATGACAACGACAACAACACATGGAGACAAAAACCCGAACCCGAGAAAATAAAATAACTTAAGACCGGAAACGGCAAGAGTTGGATTACATATTGGGTAATTCACATCCGGGGTGTTACAGTGTGGTGCCTGGTAAGTGTGCATATCCAGTGGGCAAAATAGCCCTAGAGGTGGCTTTTGGAGATGATCATGACTCAAGGTCAGAAACATTGACTTTTGAGGTGGTGAAAATCAAGAGTCCGTATCACGCCCTGTTTGGACGACCGGCTTATGCCAAGTTCATGTCGAGGCCGTGTTATGTTTATCTGCAGCTTAAGATGCCAGGTCATAAGGGGACCATCACAGTACATGGGAGCAGGAAGATTGCTATGGAATGTGAGGAAGGTGATGCGGCTTACCTGAGTCGGTTTGTGCCACAGAAGAGCTGAAGTTTTATAAAAACAAGATTGATCCGACAGACATGACTTCTTTGAAAAAGCCAACTACGGAGCACGATCCGGCGTTGAAGTTTAAATCGGCCACAGACACTAAGATGGTTGATTTTGTTCCTGGCAATTCATCCAAGAAGTTTAGCATCAGCGCTAACCTGGATCCCAAATAGGAAAACGCGCTCATCGAGTTCATCCGTGAGAACCGGGACATCTTTGCATGGAAGCCTTCTGACATGCCAGGTGTACCGAGGGAACTCGCTGAGCACACACTGAATATAGATCCTAAGTTTAAACCGGTGAGGCAGTTTCTCCGCCGCTTCAACGAAGAAAGGCGTAAGGCTATTGGTGAGGAGGTAGCTCGGCTGTTGGCCGCAGGGTTTGTTGTGGAGGTTTTTCACCCTGAGTGGTTAGCTAATCCAGTGCTGGTTCTTAGGAAAAATGGCACTTGGCGTATGTGTGTGGACTACACAGATTTGAACAAAGCTTGTCCAGCAGATCCCTTTGCCCTCCCTCGCATTGATCAAATTATTGATGCTACGGCGGGTTGTGACTGTTTGCGTTTTCTGGATGCTTACTCTGGTTATCGTCAGATCAAAATGGAAGTTAAGGACCAGGAGAAGACAACTTTTATAACTCCCTTTGGAGCCTTCTGCTATGTCTCCATGCCCTTTGGGCTCAAGAGTGCCTAGGCGACTTATCAGCGATGTGTTCAGAATTGTCTTCATAAGCAGATTGGGCGCAATGTTCATGCATATGTGGATGATATTGTGGTGAAGTCCGGGAAGGAGGAAACATTGATAGATGACTTGAGGGAAACTTTTGACAACCTCCGGGTTTATAAGATGATGCTTAATCCGGACAAATGTGTCTTTGGTGTTCCAGCAGGCAAGCTCCTGGGGTTTCTGGTGTCAAATAGGGGCATTGAGGCTAATCCGGAAAAATTTCAGCAATCACGTCTGAAAGTGCGTTATATCGACTAGAGGGGGGTGAATAGGCGATTTTTATGAAAGTCTTCAAAACGTGGAAGTTATGAAGACAAACGATAGAAATAAACCTATTACCCTGCAGCGGAAGGTAGACTACACTAGGCAAGCCATAGTCAAGTATTCAATAGAGTGAAAGCACAATGACTAATAGCAGCAATGTAGTAAGGATCAGGTAGGAAGATATTATGAAGCCAAACAGAACACGCAGTCACTTAGTGAAGATAAAAGATAGTGCAATCATACAATGAATTCACAAGGAGTAACAGTACGTAAAGAGAAGGGAAGGATGAAACCAGTGACTCGTTGAAGACAATGATGTGTTGGACCAGTTCCATTTGCTGTGACAACTGTACGTCTGGTTAGGGCGGCTAGGTATTTAAACCTGAGGACACACAGTCCCGGACACCCAGTCTTGAACACGCAGCTCAGGACACCCAGTCCTCACCGTATTCCCCTTGAGCTAAGGTCACACAGACCTCGCCCAATCACTCTGGTAAGTCTTCAAGGTGGACTCCCAAACCTTCACAGACTTCGTTCACCGGCAATCCACAATGTCTCTTGGATGCTCAGAACGCGACGCCTAACCGGCTGGAGGATTCACAGTCCTCAAGTGTAATAAGTCTTCAGATCACACAGACGAGAAGACTTAAGTGATGCCCAATTCTCTTTGGCTCTGGGTGGTTAGGGCTTTATCCTCGCAAGGAATTCTCTCTCAAAGGCTTCGAGGTGGGTTGCTCTCAAACAACAAAAGCCGTACACTAACTCTGAGCAGCCAACCATTTTTGGTTGTAGGGGGTGGGCTATTTATAGCCACTAGGCAACCCGACCTGATTTGTCCGAAATGACCTTGGGTCACTAAGGAACTGACACATGTTCCAACGGTCAGATTTCAAACTCACACGGCAACTTTACTTGGGCTACAAGCAAAGCTGACTTGTCCGACTCTGGACAAGATTCGCTCTCATAGTCTTCACTCAAAGACATAGATTTTGGTTAGGCATCACTTCAGTCATTCTGACTGGTTCTCTTGGACCCCACTTAACAGTACGGTGGTTCCTATGACTCAACAAAGAAGAAGAAAAAGAACTATGAAAGATCTAAGTCTTCGAGCTCCATAGGCTTCATGCGATGTCTTCTCTTGTCATAGTCTTCAATGTGAATATCTTCATATACCACCTTTGACTTCAATGTCTTCATACATTTTTAGGGGTCATCTCTGGTAGGAAAACCAAATCAATGAGGGACTTCTACCTGTGTCATCCTGCAATTCTCACAAACACATTAGTCCCTCAACTAGGTTTGTCGTCAATACTCCTAAACCAACTAGGGGTGGCACTAGATGCACTTACAATGTCCCTGGCTAAACCGGCGTGTATCAATGACGTTCAACGCTTAGCTGGCCAGATTGCGGCTTTGAGCCAGTTTATCAGTCGTCTCGGGGAAAAAGCTATCCCTTTATATCAGATGCTAAAGAAAACGGATGACTTTGTCTGGAGTGATGCGGCTGATAAAGCGTTTGAGGATTTGAAGAGGCAGTTAGCTGAACCGCCTGTCCTTGCGGCCCCGGTCGATAAAGAGCCTTTACTGCTATATGTGGCTGCTAATGCCCGGGCTGTTAGTGTGGCTATTGTTGCGGAGTGCAAGGAGGCTGGAAAGGAGTATCTGGTTCAACGACCGGTTTATTATATCAGTGAGGTGCTTATCGAATCAAAGCAGAGGTATCCGCATTGGCAGAAGCTGGTGTATGGGGTGTTTATGGCAAGACGGAAGCTCAAGCATTATTTTCAGGGTCATCCTATCACAGTGGTCAGTTCAGCCCCTCTGGGAGATATCATTCAAAACAGAGAAGCAACTGGCCGGATTGCTAAGTGAGCTATTGAGCTTGGACCTCATGGACTCAAATATACACCTCGCACAACGATCAAATCTCAAGCACTCGTGGATTTCACCAATGATTGGACCGAGTTGCGGGCACCAGAGGAAAAGCCAGATAACACTTATTGGACTATTCACTTTGATGAGCCCAGGCAAAGGTGAGATATATCATAAAGACAGGTTATGAAGTACCAAGCGTATAACAAGTTATGCACTTTGTACTTGGGGGCTAATGCCTATTTACTCTATCATCAATATATTTTTCACAAGTCTCAAGTACAATGCAAGCATTATCCTTAACACTTGGGGGCTAATGTACATCTGTTCAAAGTTGACGCATTGATTCAAGACCCGATTTACCTTGCAAAGCTAAACCGGCCCTTGGGGGCTACACCGATGAAAACTACAGGAATACAATGATAAAGTACCGGTTTATTTCCAAAGATCAATTGACATATGGAGGATCAGCATGCAAGGATTAAGATATTACAAAGTCCCAGTTTATGATTGCCATCATAAACCGGCCCTTGGGGGCTACTTGGGATGATACTTTTACTTTGGATTTAAGAAAGGAAAAGTGATGAAAATACCTCATAGCGTTCCTTCATCAGGTTCACCAAACCGGCTTCATAATCACGGTTTGAGTGCAGATGGTTTAGAAAACCGGAGTGGAGTTCTTGAGCGCTGAGATGGGCATAACTTGACAAGTCGGTGCTCCATTTACCTTTTTCCATGGCAGCACGCTCTTCCTTGGCACTATGTTTTGCCAATATAACAGGATGGCCAGGAGAGTCGTGGCTCATACCGGTAATGATAACATCGCCTTGTTTGTCTCTAGTAGTCTTTTTTGGAGTTGATGGGGTGTCAGTAGCTTTCACCGGACTAGAAGGTCTATCGTCAGCCCGGATGGGATTTGCCAGATCATCATCAGGTACATCAGTGTCAACTTCTAGTTGTTCATCGGTATTGTGATCTTGAGGGGGTGGTTCATCAAAGGTAGCTTCAGGATTTGGATTTGGACCCTTCGGTCCAGCCGTTTGCTCCGGTTCAAGAACTATCTGGTCTTCGGGCGGACCGATCACCCGAGCCTTTTTGCTGGGTCTGGCTTTGGCTCTAAAACAGAAAAAGATGTGAAAATTAAGCATAGTATATAAAGTATGAAAACATCAAAAGAACGGATTGAAGTATTTACCCAGCGACAGTTTTGAGAGGAGGAAGTTGGGTCGCTGTTGACTCGCCAGAGGATGAAGGAGGTGTCACCTGATAATTTGAATCAGACGGATTAAGAGGTTGTCGGAAATAGCCTGCCTTGGGATAAGAATTGTCAGAAGTGGGTGAGACCTCAGATTGGCGCTTTCGAACCAGGGTGTTAGGTAAACTGGCCGAAGTGACCTTTTGGCCGCTGTGCTGGGTTGTGTGGCGAGCCTTGTGCTGCTGCGTCTTCAAAATAAATGTTGGATCCAAGTGAGCAAGAGGATGAGAAAAGCTTACTTTCCGGACCGTGCTACCTCTTGAGCTTGTGTTGGATTTCCCCGAAGAGGAAAGGATGATGCAGCAGAGTAGCGTAAGTATTTCCCTCAGTTTTTGAGAACCAAGGTATCAATCCAGTAGGAGGCCACGCTCAAGTCCCTCGTACCTGCACAAAACGATAGCTACTCGCAACCAACGCGGTTAGGGGTTGTTAATCCCTTCACGGTTACTTACGAGAGTGAGATCTGATAGATATAATATTTTTGGTATTTTTGGTATAGAGATGCAAAGTGAAAAGTAAAAGGCAAAGTAAAAAAGCAAAGCAAGATTAAAGTGATGGAGATGGATATGATGAGAATAGACCCGGGGGCCATAGGTTTCACTAGTGGCTTCTCTCAAGAGCATAAGTATTCTACGGTGGGTGAACAAATTACTGTTGAGCAATTGACAGAATTGAGCATAGTTATGAGAATATCTAGGCATGATCATGTATATAGGCATCACGTCCGTGACAAGTAGACCGAAACGATTCTGCATCTACTACTATTACTCCACTCATCGACCGCTATCCAGCATGCATCTAGAGTATTAAGTTAAAAACAGAGTAACGCTTTAAGCAAGATGACATGATGTAGAGAGATAAATTCATGCAATATGAAATAAACCCCATCTTGTTATCCTCGATGGCAACGATGCAATACGTGCCTTGCTGCCCCTTCTGTCACTGGGAAAGGACACCGCAAGATCGAACCCAAAGCTAAGCACTTCTCCCATGGCAAGAACTACCAATCTAGTTGGCCAAACCAAACGGATAATTCGAAGAGACTTGCAAAGATAACCAATCATACATAAAAGAATTCAGAGAAGATTCAAATATTATTCATAGATAGACTTGATCATAAACCCACAATTCATCGGTCTCAACAAACACACCGCAAAAAGAAGAAGATTACATCGAATAGATCTCCACAAGAGAGGGGGAGAACTTTGTATTGAGATCCAAAAAGAGAGAAGAAGCCATCTAGCTAATAACTATGGACCTGAAGGTCTGAGGTAACTACTCACACTTCATCGGAGAGGCTATGATGATGTAGAATCCCTCCGTGATGATGGCCCTCTCCGGCAGAGCTCCGGAACAGGCCCCAAGACGGATCTCGTGGATACAGAAAGTTGCGGCGGTGGAATTAGGTTTTTGGCTCCGTCTCTGTTCGTTTTGGGTACGTAGATATATATAGGAGGAAGAAGTACGTCGGTGGAGCTTCAGTGGGCCCACGAGGGTTGGGGGCGTGCGTGGGGGTGTAGGGCGCGCCCCCCTACCCTGTGCCCACCTCGAAGCTTCCTTGGTGTAGGGTCCAAGTCTCCTGGGTCATATTCGGGAAGAAAATCACGTTCCAGAAAGGTTTTTTCCGTTTGGACTCCGTTTGATATTCCGTTTCTTCGAAACACTGAAATAGGCAAAAAACAGCAATTCTGGGATGGGCCTGCGGTTAATAGGTTAGTCCCAAAAATAATATAAAAGTGGAAAATAAAGCCTAATATAGTCCAAAACAGTAGATAATATAGCATGGAGCAATCAAAAATTATAGATACGTTGGAGACGTATCAGGCATCCCCAAGCTTAATTCCTGCTCGTCCTCGAGTAGGTAAATGATAAAAAGAGAATTTTTGATGCGGAGTGCTACTTGGCATAATTTCAATGCAAATCTTCTTAATTATGATATGAATATTCAGATTCGAAAGATTCAAGACAAGAGTTCATGTTGACATAAAAATAATAATACTTCAAGCATACTAACAAAGCAATTATGTCTTCTCAAAATAACATGGCCAAAGAAAGTTATCCCTACAAAATCATATAGTCTGGCTATGCTCTATCTTCACCACACAAAGTATTTAAATCATGCACAACCCCGATGACAAGCCAAGCAATTGTTTCATACTCTAACTTTTTCAAAACTTTTTCAATCTTCACGCAATACATGAGCGTGAGCCATGGATATAGCACTATATGTGGAATAGAATGGTGGTTGTGGAGAAGACAAAAAGAGGGGAAGATAGTCTCACATCAACTAGGCGTATCAACGGGCTATGGAGATGCCCATCAATAGATATCAATGTGAGTGAGTAGGGATTGCCATGCAACGGATGCACTAGAGCTATAAGTATATGAAAGCTCATCAAAAGAAACTAAGTGGGTGTGCATCCAACTTGCTTGCTCATGAAGACCTAGGGCAATTTGAGGAAGCCCATCATTGGAATATACAAGCCAAGTTCTATAATGTAAAATTCCCACTAGTATATGAAAGTGACATAACGAGAGACTCTCTATCATGAAGATCATGGTGCTACTTTAAAGCACAAGTGTGGTAAAAGGATAGTAACATTGTCCCTTCTCTCTTTTTCTCTCATTTTTTAATTTTTTTTATTTGGGCCTTTTCTCTTTTTTATGGCCTCTTTTCTTTCTCTCTTTTTTTGGGCTTCTTTGGCCTCTTTTATTTATTTTTCGTCCGGAGTCTCATCCCGACTTGTGGGGGAATCATAGTCTCCATCATTCTTTCCTCACTTGGGACAATGCTCTAAAAATGATGATCATCACACTTTTATTTTTCTTACAACTCAACAATTACAACTTGATACTTAGACCAAAATATGACTCTATATGAATGCCTCCAGCGGTGTACCGGGATATGCAATGAATCAAGAGTGACATGTATGAAAGAATTATGAACGGTGGCTTTGCCACAAATACGATGTCAACTACATGATCATGCTAGCAATATGACAATGATGGAGCGTGTCATGGTAAACTGGATGGTGGAAAGTTGCATGGCAATATATCTCAGAATGGCTATGGAAATGCCATAATAGGTAGGTATGGTGGCTGTTTTGAGGAAGGTATATGGTGGGTGTATGATACCGGCGAAAAGTGCGCGGTATTAGAGAGGCTAGCAATGGTGGAAGGATGGGAAAAAGTGCATATAATCCATGGACTCAACATTAGTCATAAAGAACTCATATACTTATTGCAAAAATCTAGAAGTTATCAAAGCAAAGTATTATGCGCATGCTCCTAGGGGGATAGATTGGTAGGAAAATACTATTGCTCATCCCCGACCGCCACTCATAAGGAAGACAATCAATAAATAAATCATGCTCCGACTTCATCACATAACGGTTCACCATACGTGCATGCTACGGGAATCACAAGCTTTAACACAAGTATTCTTTAAATTCACAACTACTCAACTAGCATGACTCTAATATTATCACCTCCATATCTCAAAACAATTATCATGCTTCAATCTTTTCTTAGTATTCAATGCACTCAAAAAAAAGTTTCACAAATCTTGAATACCAAGCATGTTATTATTAAGCAAATTACCATGCTATTAAGAGACTCTCAAAATAATTTAAGTGAAGCATGAGAGATCAATAGTTTTTTTAAAACAAATCCACCACCGTGCTCTTAAAAGATCTAAGTGAAGCACATAGAGCAAAATTATAACGCTCAAAAGATATAAGTGAAGCACATAGAGCAAAATTACATAGCTCAAAAGATATAAGTGAAGCACATAGAGTATTCTATCAAATTTTAATTCATGTATGGCTCTCTCAAAAGGTGTGTACAGAAAGGATGATTGTGGCACACTAAAACACAAAGACACAAATAATACAAGACGCTCCAAGCAAAACACATATCATGTTGGTGAATAAAAATATAGCTCCAAGTAAATTACCAATGGAAGTGGACGAAAGAGGGGATGCCTTCCGGGGCATTCCCAAGCTTTGACTTTTTGGTGTACTTGGATTATCTTGGGGGTGCCATGGGCATCCCCAAGCTTAGGCTCTTGCCACTCCTTGTTCCATAATCCATCAAAAGAATTCACCCAAAACTTGAAAACTTCACAACACAAAACTCAATAGAAATCTCGTGAGCTCCGTTAGAGAAAGAAAACAAAAGACCACTTCAAGGTACTGTAATGAACTCATTCTTTATATATATATTGGTGTTAAACCTACTGTATTCCAACTTCTCTATGGATTATAAACTATTTTACTAACCATAGATTCATCAAAATAAGCAAACAACACACGAAAAACAGAATCTGTCAAAAACAGAACAGTCTGTAGTAATCTGTAACTAACGCAAACTTCTGGAACCCCAAAAATTCTAAAATAAATTTCTGGACGTGAGGAATTTATCTATTAATCATATGCAAAAATTATTAACTAAATAGCACTTTCCAAATAAAAATGACAGCAGTTCTCGTGAGCGCTAAAGTTTCTGTTTTTTACAGCAAGTTCAACAAGACTTTTCCCCAAGTCTTCCCAACGGTTCTACTTGGCACAAACACTAATTAAACACAAAAAACACAACAAAAACACAGGCTAAATAATTTATTTATTACTAAGCAGGAGCAAAAAGCAAGGAATAAAAATAAAATTGGGTTGCCTCCCAACAAGCGCTATCGTTTAACGCCCCTAGCTAGGCATAAAAGCGAGGATAGATCTAGGTATTGCCATCTTTGGTAGGCAATCCATAAGTGGCTCTCATGATAGTTTCATATGGAAATTTTATTTTCTTTCTTGGAAAGTGTTCATGCCCTTTTTTAATGGAAATTGAAATCTAATATTCCCTTCCTTCATATGAATAATCGCACCAACCGTTCTAAGGAAAGGTCTACCAAGAATAATAGGGCAAGAAGGATTGCAATCTATATCAAGAACAATGAAATCTACGGGCACATAATTCCTATTTGCAACAATAAGAACATCATTAATCCTTCCCATAGGTTTCTTAATAGTAGAATCCGCAAGATGCAAGTTTAGAGAGCAATCATCAAAATCGCGGAAATCTAGCAAGTCACACAAAGTTTTGGGGATAGTGGAGACACTAGCACCCAAATCACACAAAGCATAAAACTCATGATCTTTAATTTTAATTTTAATAGTTGGTTCCCACTCATCATAGAGTTTTCTAGGGATAGAAACTTTCAACTCAAATTTTCTTCATAAGATTGCATCAAGGCATCAACAATATGTTCGGTGAAGGCTTTCTTTTGACTATAAGCATGTGGAGAATTTAGCACGGATTGCAACAAGGAAATACAATCAATTAAAGAGCAACTTTCATAATTAAATTCCTTGAAATCCAATATAGTGGGTTTAGCAACATCTAGATTTTTATTTCTTTCAATCCCACTTTCATCAATTTCATCATAAAGATCTAAATACTCCGAATTTTTAGAACGCCTTCTAGGTAAAGGAAGATCATATTCAGTTTCATCAAGATTCATATTGCAAAACAAAGATTTAATAGGAGACACATCAATAACTTTTAGATCTTCATCTTGATTTTCATAGGAATTGGAAGAACACGCTTTAATAAAGGCATCTTTGGAAGCACGCATCCTAGCGGTTCTTTCCTTGCACTCATCAATGGAAATTCTCATGGCTTTGAGAGACTCATTGATATCATGCTTAGGAGGAATAGATCTAAGCTTTAAAGAATCAACCTCAAGAGAAATTCTATCAACGTTCCTAGCCAAATCATCAACTTTAAGCAATTTCTCTTCAAGCAAAGCATTAAAATTCTTTTGTGAATTCATAAACTCTTTAACACTATTCTCAAATTCAGAGGGCATCTTATTATAATTTCCATAAGAGTTGTTGTAGGAATTCCCATAATTATTAGAAGGATTACTAGGATATGGCCTAGGATTAAAATTCCCTCTATAAGCGTTGTTACCAAAATTATTCCTACCAACAAAATTCACATCCATAGATTCATTGTTATTCTCAATCAAAGTAGACAAAGGCATATCATTAGGATCAGAAGAAACACTCTTAGTAGCAAATAATTTCATAAGTTCATCCATCTTTCCACTCAAAACATTGATTTCTTCTATCGCATGCACTTTTTTATTAGAAGATCTTTCAGTATGCCATTGAGAATAATTAACCATAATATTATCTAGGAGTTTAGTAGCATCTCCTAAAGTGATTTCCATAAAAGTGCCTCCCGCGGCCGAATCTAAAAGATTTCTAGAAGCAAAATTCAATCCGGCATAAAATTTTTGTATAATCATCCACAAATTCAAACCATGAGTAGGGCAATTACGTATCATTAATTTCATTCTCTCCCAAGCTTGTGCAACATGTTCATGATCAAGTTGCTTAAAGTTCATAATATCGTTTCTAAGAGAGATGATCTTAGCGGGAGGGAAATACTTAGAGATAAAAGCATCTTTGCACTTGTTCCAAGAATCAATACTATTTTTAGGCAAAGACGAAAACCAAGCTTTAGCACGATCTCTAAGCGAAAAAGGAAATAGCTTCAATTTAACGACATCATTATCGACATCTTTTTTCTTTTGCATATCACATAAATCAACGAAGCTATTCAGATGAGTAGCGGCATCTTCACTAGGAAGGCCGGCGAATTGATCTTTCATAACAAGATTCAACAAAGCAGTATTGATTTCACAAGATTCAGTATTGGCAAGAGGAGCAATCGGAGTGCTAAGGAAATCATTATTATTGGTATTGGTGAAGTCACACAATTTGGTAGTATCTTGAGCCATCGCGACAAACAAGCAATCCAACACACGAGCAAACAAAAAGGCAAGCGAGAAAAAGGCAAACGGAGAAGGAGAAGGAGAAGGAGATTGGGAAAGAGAGGGCGAATAAAACGGCAAGGGTGAAGTGGGGGAGAGGAAAACGAGAGGAAAATGGCAAATAATGTAATGCGAGAGATAAGGATTGTGATGGGTACTTGGTATGTTGACTTTTTGCGTAGACTCCCCGGCAACGGCGCCAGAAATTCTTCTTGCTACCTCTTGAGCTTGCGTTGGATTTCCCCGAAGAGGAAAGGATGATGCAGCAGAGTAGCGTAAGTATTTCCCTCAGTTTTTGAGAACCAAGGTATCAATCCAGTAGGAGGCCACGCTCAAGTCCCTCGTACCTGCACAAAACGATAGCTACTCGCAACCAACGCGATTAGGGGTTGTCAATCCCTTCACGGTCACTTACGAGAGTGAGATCTGATAGATATAATATTTTTGGTATTTTTGGTATAGAGATGCAAAGTGAAAAGTAAAAGGCAAAGTAAAAAGCAAAGCAAGATTAAAGTGATGGAGATTGATATGATGAGAATAGACCCGGGGGCCATAGGTTTCACTAGTGGCTTCTCTCAAGAGCATAAGTATTCTACGGTGGGTGAACAAATTACTGTTGAGCAATTGACAGAATTGAGCATAGTTATGAGAATATCTAGGCATGATCATGTATATAGGCATCACGTCCGTGACAAGTAGACCGAAACGATTCTGCATCTACTACTATTACTCCACTCATCGACCGCTATCCAGCATGCATCTAGAGTATTAAGTTAAAAACAGAGTAACACTTTAAGCAAGATGACATGATGTAGAGAGATAAATTCATGCAATATGAAATAAACCCCATCTTGTTATCCTCGATGGCAATGATGCAATACGTGCCTTGCTGCCCCTTCTGTCACTGGGAAAGGACACCGCAAGATCGAACCCAAAGCTAAGCACTTCTCCCATGGCAAGAACTACCAATCTAGTTGGCCAAACCAAACGGATAATTCGAAGAGACTTGCAAAGATAACCAATCATACATAAAAGAATTCAGAGAAGATTCAAATATTATTCATAGATAGACTTGATCATAAACCCACAATTCATCGGTCTCAACAAACACACCGCAAAAAGAAGAAGATTACATCGAATAGATCTCCACAAGAGAGGGGGAGAACTTTGTATTGAGATCCAAAAAGAGAGAAGAAGCCATCTAGCTAATAACTATGGACCCGAAGGTCTGAGGTAAACTACTCACACTTCATCGGAGAGGCTATGATGATGTAGAAGCCCTCCGTGATGACGGCCCTCTCCGGCGGAGCTCCGGAACAGGCCCCAAGATGGGATCTCGTGGATACAGAAAGTTGCGGCGGTGGAATTAGGTTTTTGGCTCCGTCTCTGTTCGTTTGGGGGTACGTAGGTATATATAGGAGGAAGAAGTACGTCGGTGGAGCTTCGGTGGACCCACGAGGGTGGGGGCGCGCCTGGGGGTGTAGGGCGCGCCCCCCTTCCTCGTGCCCACCTCGAAGCTTCCTTGGCGTAGGGTCCAAGTCTCCTGGGTCATATTCGGGAAGAAAATCACGTTCCAGAAAAGGTTTATTCCGTTTGGACTCCGTTTGATATTTCGTTTCTTCGAAACACTGAAATAGGCAAAAAATAGCAATTCTGGGTTGGGCCTCCGGTGAATATGTTAGTCTCAAAAATAATATAAAAGTGGAAAATAAAGCCCAATATAGTCCAAAACAGTAGATAATATAGCATGGAGCAATCAAAAATTATAGATACGTTGGAGACGTATCAGACCGCTTGACAGATTTTTTTGTGTTGGCATAGAGCCTGAACCGGAGGAAAGGATAATTACCTCTACATCGTCAGCCTGGCTGCCCTCCACGTCCTCCTGATAAGTATCATTGTCAATGAGATGCATGAAAAGGGAACCAAGTGAATCAAGTTCTACCTCAACTTCCAGTTCATCCGGGTCGTCGTCCAGTTCCGTACTGATGTGTTCATGTGCTTTCCGCTTTGTGGTTTTTTTAACGGCTTTGGTTTTAGGGCGGGCAGTTTTTGCCGCTTTCTCTTGAGGTTTCTTCTTCTAAAACGGATCATCACCCTGTTTAAAAGTAAAAAGAAGGGTATTCAAGGGTTGTACAGTCTAAAGATATCAAGGGTAAAGCGGAGGAACAATACTCAGAGCAGGCAGTTTGTTCTGCGTGTAAAAGGGGTCTAGTCCGGTTTGGCGACATACAGCTTCCGATTCGTTCAATATCTTCTTGACGGCCTCAGCGACCTCTTCATCGGTTAGCTGAATGTTGGTATGACATTGGGAGTCCTCTATTTCACCAGTATACTCGCACATTAAGCCGGAGCGGCGACTTAATGGCAAGATGCTCCAAGATATCCAACAACGGACAAAGTCTACACCTGTTAAACCGTTGGCCAAGAAGGTTCTCAGCTTGGCGAGTTGAGGTGCATACGGGGCCCGTTCCTGGGCACTTAGGCGTTGTGGAAGTGGATGAGTATTGGCAAGCCGGTGGGCCCGGTAACCCGGCAGAGGATTTTTGTCTTCAGGGGAGGTGTCTTTATAGTAGAACCAAGTTTGATTCCACTCATTGGGGTGACTGTGCAGCTTGGCGTGAGGAAATTCAACCTCTTTTTTTAATGGAGACGCCACTGAGTTCAGTATTGGGTCCGTCTACAAATTCAGTGCGCCGGTTCAGATGGAAGAAATCCCGAAACAGCTCCACAGTTGGCTCTTCTTGGAGGTACGCTTCACAGAAAACTTGAAAGTTGCATATATTAGATACCGAGTTGGGTCCAATATCTTGAGGGTGGAGTTGAAAGCTGGCAAGCACATCCCGGAAAAACTTTGACCCGGGCGGTTTGAAACCACGGCCTATGTGATCAACAAACACAACTACCTCACCCTGCTTAGGGGTGGGAGGATTTTCCGGCCCAGGAACTCACCACCGGATCTCATTCTTCTTTGGTAAGGTTCCGATCTTGACCATTCCATTTAGTTGCTCCTCGATAACCCGGGAGGAAGCCTAGTTGCAGGAATAAAACTGTTTGGCCATTGCAAGTGAAAAGCTGAAAAGAAATACCGGTTTACATTTCATTCATGGTAGTGCGTAAGGTGCAACGGGATAAAGAAATCCAAGTATGTAAATTTCGTAAACCGGAGGCTGATACAATGATGAATGCCAAAGCGATAAACGGAACAAAGGTATACGCATACTGCTAAACCGGAGTATGGCAACGGAGATAATGGGATTGCCGGTTTACAAGGGGACTAATGGTATGTGATAGATTTCTTTCTACAAGGGTAAACCGCCTATGTGGTAAAGAAGATACAGATCTAAGGCAAGAACGACTAAATAAGGTAAAACAGGTTTCACAAGATTACATGAAAATTTTGGATCTACTTTAAGACATGAAAAGCAAAAAGATTTAGACCTAAAAATATTGGTCCCGAAGCGGTTCACAAAGGTCCAGATCAGTTTTTATGCGCATAACGGTTTTTTGTGATAGCAGAAGATAAGGAATGTTGTAGCTGTTACACGGAATACATCAAGCTGGAGGTTTTTATCCATGGACTAAGGAGGAACAGGGAAGAACAGTGCTGGAGCTTCGATGAACAATGAAACCCTAGATAGATCTACAGAGGAGGAAAGCGAAAGACTTACAGCGGCTGTTGAAGCAGCGGAGGTACGCCGCGGCTCTCTAGTGCAACCAGGTCAATGCAGCGGCCAACGGAGAGGCGGAAGCGAAGCTCGGCGACGGCGGCGGCGCTCGGGTGCAGAGGCGTCGCGAGGATGAAGAAGAAGCGAAGAGACGTAGGGGAAAAAAGGAAATGACCCGTGGCCCTGTTTATAAGGTAAAGGGGAAGGTAACAGGTGCGAGGATCAAGGGGTCAAAATATTGGATACCTAACAGGAGCGGTCGCCTCGATTGTCGGAGGCTCATTAACTGAAGGTGAGATGTACCATTTTTAAATAACAAGATGGCGTCATGGCGATTTAACATGATCCTGGAGTATGACGTCACAACGGTTTACAAGATTAAGGTGAAGGTGAAAGGGAAGAATTTTTCTAAGTGTTGAAGATTGACATGAACAAGTTCAAATCAATCTGGGGCCTAATGCTGGTGATATTACTACTGGACGTAAACCGGCCAGGAGTAGCCGGATTAACTCCAAGAAGATCAGAAGCCCATGAAGACGTAAAGATGGTGGCGCTTTACGAAGGCCCAAAGGCCCAAAGGCGAATTAATGCCTGTAGATGTAAATCGACTTTCTCATGTAACTTACATTGTAAGATAGGAAGGATAGAGACCGAGCCAGACACGTTTATGATCCGGCCTCGGGACTCTGTAAACCGGCGGACGTCAACCTGTGTATATAAAGGAACGACCCGACAACGGTTTAAAGACAACAGACAACAACTCGAGAGCCAGGCAAAGCGGATTCGCTCCTTGGTCATCAAAACCCTAGCAATACCAACACAACTAGACGTAGGCTTTTATCTTCATCGAAGGGGCCAAACTAGTATAAAAAACTCTCGTGTCCCTTGTCCGATTTAACCCCTTTAAGCTAACCGTAGCGATGGCTCCACGACTAAGTCCTTTCACGAGGACATCTGCCGTGACAAACCCACGACACTAGGGTTTATCGGCGACTGGGGAGCGAGCTTTCCTAGATGTGGACGGCGAGTTTGGATGAGGACGGCTCCGCCGCACGGTCTGCTTAAAAAAGTGCGACCGCCGTCGCTGACGCGTGGACCCGTGGTCATAAATTAAGCTGACCGCATGACAGCGGGTAGTTGAGCGGCCGCCAGGTGGGGACGCGGCGGACAGTGAGAAGGCGCGTGTGACGTCCGTTGAACGTCCGCGCCGACGCATTTGGGACGCAAATTTGGGCCGCAAATGCGTTGGCGCGGACGCGAAACAGACATGATTTGGGTTTGGGTCGGTGCGTTGGGCCATTATTTTTACCCATGCCGACCCGAAAAGACGCGAGGAACAAAATAGGTCGCCCTATTGAAGTTGCTCTAATTGAAGCTTGTCCCAAAGCTACACGAACTGATCGAACCCCATTGGAGTTGCTCTAATAGAAGCTTGTCCCAAAGCTACACGAACTGATCGAGCTCTCTTCTCTGGGGCTACCAATTCTTCGCAAACCCCTCAGCCGCCGGCCTTTCAGTCAGCGCGCCCTGGACCCCTCTGGGACTTCCTTCGAGCAAGCAGGTAAGCATCATCGGTGCCCTAAATTTGGATACGATTCAGAACTGAGAGCGAAAGCGCATCCGTAGTCCGGCATATGCTGTCTGTCCCTGTCTGCTGCTGAAGTCCGTCCCGGTGTTAAATTTCTGTCCGCATAACCGGCCGGTGTGTCGAATTTTGTCAAGTCATATGACAAGAATTTCTCTTCTTTTTTGGCTACGAATCACCAAGCTGAGAGAGAGACACCTCCGTATTCTTTACCATGAATCGTCAAGAAATGTCACGAGGTTCAAACCGGGCAAAGCACTAAGGTGCACTTGACAAGAAACGGGAATGGAAACAAAAGCATGGCCACACTTTTGATGCGTGGCACCTAATGCTGACCTTTGAAAGCTGGAAGCATATTCCTGCAGGCCAAGCCGCAGGTTCTCCCCTGAATCTGCTTGCCACAGCCACATCTTCACGACCCTTCTGCAGCACACAAGAGATGCCGTGGTATGACCATCGCGCAGCCAAAAGGGACCTAATCGTCAGGATTCAGCAGCCAAGAAACAACGAGGATACAGGGTTGTTCCCTCGTTTTGCCGCATCATCATCATCATCCTTAGTCCCATGGTTCAGGTGTGATTCAGTGATGGTTCAGGTGGGATCCTTAGTCCCAAATCTGTGATCGATACTGATGGCTTTTGCTGCTATTGGGCTGCAGGGAGTTATCATGCACAGCTTAGGAAGCACAATTCTTCTTCTTCTGGTAATACTATGTGTGGTGTTGCTGTTAGAAGGGGCAGCAGCTTGCTCAGGCGGGCGATGCGAGGTCGGTCACGTTTCTATCTGTCTATCCTCCTCGCCGGCCTTGCCATGACCGTGAGATATTTCTTCTGGAGATATAATAGAGGTCTGGTCTGACGCTGGGATTTGCAGCTCGGCGACCGATGCTCGTCAGAAGCCGACTGCGGGTCCGAGCTCTACTGCTACAACTGCTGGATCGAGTTCGCCGGCAAAAGGTGCGTCCGGACGACGGTCGCCGACCCGTTCAAGATAGCTGTGAGTGGTGGACTCGTGCTACTCTGCCATTGCTCTGTTTTCTTCTACTCATCTCCATTTCTGCAACTGTTCGTTATCTAGTGCTGCTCATCTTTCATTCCTTATTAGGATACATCGTTGCCGTTCAACAAGTACGCGTTCCTGACGACGCACAACTCGTTCTCGATCCGCGGCGAGCCGTCCCACACCGGAGTCCCGCGGATCACGCTTTACAACCAGGACGATTCGGTCACCGATCAACTGAATGTCTGAATGTGACCCATCACTACTTCAAATTTGCTGGTAATTTCAGTCAGTCAGTTCTTGGATTCTGACTGAACTGCGCGGTCCGCCTTCCGCAGAACGGAGTCCGGGCGCTGATGCTGGACGTGTACGACTTCCGCGACGACATTTGGCTTTGCCACTCAAAGGGAGGGAAGTGCTTCGACTTCACGGCGTTCGTGAGTAAATTGAACTTGACTAGTGTTCTAGGACGGCATTGGAACTGAAGATTGTAGTATCATCGGTGATTCTGCAGGAGCCGGCCATCGGCACCATGATGGAGGTCGAGGCGTTCTTGTCGGCGAACCCGTCGGAGATCGTGACGCTGATCCTGGAGGACTATGTCAGCGCTGACCACGGCCTGTCCAAGTTGTTCGACAGCGCGGGCCTGACCAAGTACTGGTTCCCGGTGTCGAGCATGCCGCGGGACGGCGGCGACTGGCCTCGCGTCCGCGACATGATCAGGCGCAACCACCGCCTCCTCGTCTTCACCTCCGACGAGACGAAGCAGCGCGCCGAGGGGATCGCGTACCAGTGGAACTTCATGGTCGAAAACCAGTGTAAGATTCAGCGGTGGGAATTTCTCAGAACGAAGCCGAGATGCTGATCATGTGGTGGCGCATGCAGACGGCGATGGCGGGATGAGCTCTCGCGCGTGCCACAGGCGCGCCGAGTCCCTGGCCCTCGACAACCGGACGAGGTCGCTGGTCCTGGTGAACTACTTTCACACGGTGCCGCTCCGGGTGACGGCGTGCGTGGAGCACTCGCTGGGGCTCGCGGACGTGCTCCGGGCGTGCCACGCCGCCGCCGCCGACCGCTGGGCCAACTTCCTGGCCGTCGATTACTACAAGGTACCGCGCGCGCTACTTTGCCTGTACTAATCCGTGGAATGCCTCAAACTTGTTCGGTTTCAGAGAAGCGACGGCGGCGGCGTGTTCGAGGCCACGGACATGCTCAACGGGATGCTCATCTGCGGCCGCGACGACGTGCGCGCGTGCACGGTGAGATCTCCGTTTTTCTCCTTCCTCCGGTAAATAATCGAGTGAAAATCGTGACGAGCAGCTTTGTTTGCGTGCCTTCTTGCTGCTGCAGAAACGAACTCTGAAGGACGTGCTGTATGGCCTGCTCGGCAAGGCTGGGCTGATGCCGGGTCACGGTGGGACGACGAGGACATGAGAAGTCGTTCGGTTCTTGTTGGTTGTGCTTGTCATGAACTCATGTCGCGTGTGCAGCAATGCGTGAGAGATTGGATTGGGTGCCAGGGAGGACGGACAGGACCAGCCTTGCTGCGCTCGTGCACCGGTGCACGCCGGCCGTGAGAGCGCAACTACTGCTGGTGGATGCTAGTACTCCATTGTACTGCTGGTACTGACACTGATATTGTCGAGAGAGAAAAGTTGTTGCTCCATGCAGACGTTGGATAGGTGCGGGTGGGATCGGGACATTCGTGGACATTTGTGGTATGGTACTGATACTGCTGGTACTGTCCAGAGAGAAAAGTTGTTGATTCATGCAGACTTGTCATTAGCCAGACTTGTTTAGCAAAAAGTAAAAGAAAAGGTTTTAGAGAAACTAGTATAAATGCCCATGCGTTGCACCGGGCAAAAAAAATCTTTAAAAACTACTTTGTCTCTCACTATGTGCCACTTTCAGTATGCTCATCGTCAACGAAGGGCGTGTGGATCTTTTTCCCCGCCGGGTCTTCTGGATCTATTATGTTTAGGTTTCCAGGGGATCTGTCCAAATTCAACCAGTTTTTGTGGTCTTCGGAGTTTCTACATGCCATCTTATGGTCTACATCAACAACTTGTCAGCCCCTTCTTCCATGTTTGTAAGGACACGTGTTACTTAATCTTTGGCCTTAGGCCTTTTTGCAAGTAAAAGTAAAAGAAAAGGCTTTAGAGAAAGATGTTTACGAGAACAAGGAGAATTGGTCATCAGACGATTTCCTCTAAATTATACGTACATCCCGTAAAACGGCTTTTAAGAAAAGCTTTTTAGATGAGCGATAGGAGTTGCTCTAAGGCCTCACAGGACCAACGTACCAAACAGCCGACATCTTAGAAGTGTAGATCAAAATGATCCAAATTATAGACATACGAACAAATACCGGGCCAAGTCAATTCCTTCGAAGACAAACACTGATCGTATCCCATGAGATCCGCCGGAGATACACCTTCACACGTCCTCCAACTATGTTAGACACACCTTTAGGACGGGGGCTAGAGATAAAAAAAAACTTCATCTTCAAGGAGCCACCGCCGCCTTCTTTCTTGAGCAAGACAAACATCTATCTATGCGTACCAATAAAGTATGATATGATGCGTTTCTCCATTTTTTGGCTTGTTCACCCACACTATAAATTTCCGGTCCTCCAAAATAATGATTTGTTTTTGTGCACAATGTTGTTACCATTCTTTTTACCCATCAATTGTTGCTTTTTCCTTCGAGCGTGCTGGCTGATATCTATTGGGCCTCACTCGTCGCTCAAACAAAGCCGGCGCAGCAACACAGTCAGGAAAAACGAGGCAAAAATAATTGTTCGAGTGTAAGACATGAACTTGTGACCTACCATCCTATTCCTAAATGTGCAGCAAAGTGAGCTAGCTATCGTGTATGCAGAAAAGATGAGGTTTCCAATTTTTGATATACTCATATTGGACGACCTTGGTCAGGCCCGCGCTGTGGAACAGCTTGGACAGTACGTGTGCGGTGTGCCATATTGGATGGATTCCCATGTACGAATCTCTATGGCTACACAAGGAGTGAACATCAGGTCGTCCTTTCAGCTATTGAACTGTCCCACCTTGCTTTCTTACACCGAATCGCATCAATTTATATATGTCTATGAATTAAAATTAATAAGCCGCCTCAAGGAGTATGTCTCATTTGGTCACAATATGAGCACACTCTTGTGTGAGGAAGGAAGAAATTAAATCCCGCTATTATGAGTTGTTGAGCACGAAGGGAAACAATTACTTGTGTGAGAAGAATGAAATAAATTCGGCAGCAAAAATGAATAAATTAGAAGAATGAATAAATAAATTCCATTCATTAAATCCTCTTATGAGCAGGAAGGAAAAGAATTCAAAGAAGAAATAACTTCGTATTATGAGCAATTGAGCACGTAGAATTTTTTTAAGAGATATGCATTTGGCAGGAAAGAATGGAACTAGAAGGACTCTGGGATGAGAGAGAGGACCCATTAAATAAACGGGCTTGCATGCTAAAACTAACTCGACTCAGATTTAACCAAGTCTCAGTTCACCTTGCAACATTTTGTCCCATCGTTTGCAACATTTATTGTTACCGGTTGCAGCATCTGTCTTGCTAGTTGTAGCATGCCATCCCTCGTCGATTGTAGCACGTCATCTTATCACTCGCAACATCCTCCATTGAAGGTTGTAGCATTTTAGTCAGAATGGTTGCAGCATATGTTGGAGTTGCTTGTAGTACCGTTGCAATATTTTTCCTCGCCGTTTGCAACATCCAGCCGTGCCGATCGTAGCACCACAACTACGCTCACGTCACTCGACTGAGACTTCGTTAAATCGTAGTCCATCGAGTCTAGACAACCCTTAAATAAATGAGGTCATCACACACGCTAAGTAACCTACATGTACCCGCGCAAAAATAACTTGCATGTATGTTGCGTACTCCATTTCCTGATAATGTTGTTTCGAATTTCATGTGGTACATATAAATTATGCTTGGTTATGTTTATATGGAGTAAGGAATTATTTAGGGCAGTGTGGAAGTTAAGTTTTTTTCAAGGGAAGTGCGAAAGTAAAGTTAACAGTTGATTGATTTGTAGCTAATGGAAATGAACTCCGTGAATATTAATTTTCACTTTTATGCTTGATGGTTAGAACAACAAGTTTACTCCCACATTGCTTTGTCATGGAGTTATCATCATGTAATAATAATGATTACTATGGATGTGAGAGCATGTTGTGAGAAGACCAAAATTATAATGTTGGGGAATCAGTGTTGACATCACGTATATGTAAGTTCAGGATGCTCACCTGTTTTGTTTTTTAAACTATGTTTTGTTGGCCATGGCAGAAGAACACGACACAATTCGCTACCGGAAACACGCCCAAGTTCAAGGTAGAGACGAAGAAGGTGGATGGTGACGACAATGAAGTGTATGCAACTATGTTCAGTCAAGAAGTTGATAGCCTCCATTTCAAAAGAAGAAGAAGAAGAAGAAGAAGAAGAAGAAGAAGAAGAAGTTGATATCCTCACACCTTAACATAATCTGCATTCAGAATTATAATTGTGTGCGGTCAATAAGGAAATTCACCGCCTGATATGTCAAAGACATGATTAGTGTTGAACCAAGTGAAGAGGAATGTGACGGTTGCAACACATGAGGAATTACAAGTCGATGCAGGGAGGGGCTCGTGAAATCGGCATAGTAGAGTGTAATGACTTAGCTCACCGCCTCCAGATTGATCACATTTGTTGTAAATAGGTAGACAACTGACCACCATCAACGATGGTGACAAAGAGAAGAAGTGGCAATATAGATGACTTGCTAGAAGTATGTGAGAGCTAAGTTTTCTCATTGCAATGCACGAGCATCTGTGCTAGTCCCAACGAAAGCTAAAAAATTCAAAACGAAGTGTTCTCTATCGGCAAAGGCCGAGATCCATCACACCTCCATGGATTTATAGGCACAAGATACAAGGCAGACCGGCAGCAGCGGGAGGCAGGGGAAACCCTACCGCCCTGTGCGCCCGAGACACGAGCGAAGGGGTACAGGGAGTCCTATGCTAGCTGGTGACGGTACGTTAAACTTGTCTTTCAACCCCGCCCTGGCGATCACGAACGTGTAAGATGAACAAAGGGATTAAGGGAAGAATCCCCGATCGAGAAATTGAGAATCGCAGTACGATTCCTCAACGCACTCCGGCGTACGTAGGATCTCACAAAGAAACCATTTCAATAACTAGCGCGTACTACTACTACTACATCCAGCGAAGATGCCCTCTCTCGTGCACACAAGCTGCTGTAACGTACTGATTTGAAAGCTCTTCCGTGCTTTAACGTACAGAGGGGGAAAGGTGCCCTCCCTTCCCTTGTAATGTGTGATCTTCAAGTAATCGAACTGGCACTCGAGGTGCACGACGCTAAAGTTATGGGATTGTTTTAAAGTAAAATCCCCGTAGCTTTTCTCTGTACGCAAACATCCGGTAGATTTGGCACTTTTTGGTACTATTGTACTAGTAGATGAATGCGCGTGCTACGGGCGACCACTCATGCACAGTAATAATGTATTCATTGGCTATTTCAAATTATTAAGCATGCATTTGCATTATTATAAAACCTTAAATGATAATAAAGCGCACTGGAATAAATAAATGCCTAAAACATAAATCAACGCATTGAAGCCTGTTAATTTTTTTTTGACCCGGTAGCGAAAATCCCTTTAATGATAATGGTAGTTTTCTAAGGCTGGTCATAGTGGAGAGTAACTTAGACTAGTAACATACATATGTTACTAGTCTATGTTACTACCTTCATAGTGGGTAGTGTCATAGGTGTGGTAACATAGTTGCCTTCATTTATTACTTTGTAGACTCATTATGCATTGGAAACCGCTATGTGATGGTAACATATTATGTTACTCTATTTGCCTCTCTCCTCATTAACTCCTTAGGCTGGTCATAGTGGGAGTAACATAGGTAGTAACATAGATGCCACATAAGCAAAATTGGTGATGTGGCAAGTAGTTAATGAGGAGAGAGACAAATAGAGTAACATAATATGTTACCATCACCTAGCGGTTCCCAATGCTAAATGAGTCTATGAAGTAATAAATGAAATGATGCATGACACTACATATATGTTACTACCCACTATAAAGGTAGTAACATAGCCTAGTAACATATACATGTTACTAGTCTAAGTTACTCCCCACTATGACCAGCCTAAGGGGATAAAACAACCTGGGACGGAGCCCATTATTGAATTGAATTCAATTTGGGCCCTACCGCTGTCTGTGCTCCGCTCAAATGACCGATCTGAGGGATCGTCGCAACAGAAACCCAAGCAACTATTTCCCTTGATTTTTCGGATCAAACCAAACAGAGGCGGTGTCGACTGTCTATTTGCTTGTCGGCGACTACTACGCGCTTGGAGCTTGATCTACCGCAGAGGAACGCGAGGGCCGCAACTACTTGATGACAATCGCGGAAATGGCACAGAGGCATTCATGCCATGATAGAGTTGGTGGCGAGCGTGGTGACGTGGTGAGCCACTAAAGGGAGAGCGCTGGGTCGAGGTGCGGGCAGGCGGTGCGGCAGCCCCGTCGGCCATGAGCTGACGATAGTAACAACGCATGGCATGGTGGCTATTGTTTTTTTTTTTTTTTGAGGAATTGGCATGGAGGCTGCGTGGGGAGGGAAGGTTGGGCCACTAAGGTATAATGTTTCCATGTCAAACTTTAGTTTAGGAAGATGTGATTTCTTGTGGGCATGAAATGCCTCCTTTTTCATGCACACAAGTACATCTAAACCATGCCCGTTGTATATTACCACGATTGCTCTCTGAAATGAAAAAAAATAAACTGTAGCTACAAAACAGGCGATGAATGCCGTCGCCATCACTTCCCACTCCGGCTTCGCCGACCCGACGAGGTGTCATCTTCTCTCCCTCCGTTCGAGCTAGCTAGGAGTCTGCTATGGAGGTGCTTCGTGCGTTATCTTCCACTACTCCGGCACCAAGGGGTGCGCCGGCTTCCGGACTTATGGAGGCCGAAGGGCAGCCCCCTCTTTCTTCTTCTTCGACGCTGCAACAGCCATTTGCGCCTTGCGGAGTCGACGGGATGGGCTTCGAGGCCGATGTTACTCCTTCACCGTTGAGGCGCAGCGGGCGTCATCATGTTGGGGCTGACGGATCCGCAGTCACCGACGATGATTCTTTGGTGAAGGCCATGCGTAGGACTGCTGCTCGCAACCTCGACTTCGAAGGTTATCCATGTTTGTACACGATGGCTCCGCACGTGGTCTATCCTGCAGAAGCCGGAGGACAGGGACCTTTTTATGATGGCGTCTACACGGCTGAAGCGTACGGCCAGGAAGGTTTTCTACCCACATGGATGGCGGTGTGATTTACGGATAGGATCTACCGCTTCCTAGGCTGGACATGATTTATTGCTTGGCTTTGTATCGAATTATTTCAATTTAGAGTGCCCTGAACTTTTTGCCTGTGCATCTAACTATGCAGAGGCTGGGCTTTCTTTCAATATGACTGTATCATCTCGATATATCTATTCAATGAAAAGTCCTTTATCGAAAAAAAGCTACAAAACAGGCAACTAAATCACCGTGATTGCTTCATGAGAAATACCCGAAGGTTAAGTTATTTTCGGAAGATGTAAAATGTAAATAAATTGCCATGATTTATTGGTTTACCAAACAGAAAGTAGGTTACCCCACCCGATTGATATGCATCAATTGCATTACCAATTTGATTTGAGGATAATCGGACAAGGTAAAAAAAACTGGATGTAGAGGTTGGGGTGAGTGTTTCGTGAATGAAAGATAAGACAGACAACAAAACGTTAAGTTCTTTTTAAGTAGGCGAGATGAGATGCTGGCGCCTTGTCCACAGTAAATCAAGAACTATTTCTGTTGCCTAGGACTTTGAAGTTACTGATTGGTAATTTAAATGATGTGGCATAGAATTAAATGAAAAAAAGAGAGAATTGAGTATTATATTATGATACCGTATCATAATAAATACTATACTACTATGTGTCATCCATGCCAATAAACAAAATTATATACGATAATACTATTATGCATTACAAAGCTAGTATCATACATTAGTATCATAGATATGATACTAATTTATGATATTACCCATTACAAGCAGCCTAATCTCATAAACATGAGCTGACATCATATCATTTGTTGCTCTGGGAAGTCTGACTGATTCACCAAGGACCACACTGAGACTGCATGCATACTGCTGACTTCCATGACAAGCAAAGGGGAAAAGGCAAAAAGGAGCAGCCCACACCGGCCGCGGCCGGTCCACTCTGTCCGGCCCAGCCGGCCCGGGCCCGCACTAAACCCCCGCCCGGCCTCCTCCATCCTTATATACCCTGTCCGTTTCCCACACCTCTCCGCACCCCGGCCGACCACCGCCTGCCCGTCCCCTGCCCGCCTCCTCCGCCTCGCCGCGATGGCCGCCCCGACGACGCCGCTGCTCAAGGACAAGCTGGACATCGTCATCCCGACGATCCGCAACCTCGACTTCCTGGAGATGTGGCGGCCCTTCTTCCAGCCCTACCACCTCATCATCGTGCAGGACGGCGACCCGGCCAAGGTCATCAAGGTGCCCGAGGGCTTCGACTACGAGCTCTACAACCGCAACGACGTCAACCGCATCCTCGGCCCCAAGGCCTCCTGCATCTCCTTCAAGGACTCGGCCTGCCGCTGCTTCGGATACATGGTCTCCAAGAAGAAGTACATCTACACCATCGACGACGACTGCTTCGTGAGTGCTCTGCTCTCTCGCCGTCTCGCTTACGAAATCTTCCGATGTAGTTGTGTGATTTGGCTCGAGCGCGCTGGATCGCGTCCGAATTTGGTCGGAATTATGCAGTGTCCTGCACTGTGTGATTTTGTCACGGGACGGGAGGTGGATTTTGGTGTGGGTGGGGCTCAGATCTGGTTGGGGGAATTGAGGAGAAACGCGAGATCTCTCATTAATTTCTTCGTGGGGAGGGTGCTGCATTACATTGTTACTCGTGTCAGTTATGATCGCCCAGTTCACTCGCGTGTAAAATCACGTGATTCGTAGCCTGTAATCTGGGTAGTTTTTTTTGAGAGGAAGTGATCTGGGTAGGTAAATGCAAATTTTCACCAGATGACTGACTGATATATCTAGTTGGCACTGTATAGCGTGATAGTCGCATCTATAGATCTAACAATGTTAGTTCAGTTTTGGATATCAATATGAAGTACATAGGGACTGAAATGAGCAAACAAACACACTAAAATGTGTCTATACATTCAGAAAAAAGTTAAAACATCTTATATTTGTGAACGGAGGGAGTATGAGGCATTGGAGGTGGCCACACTGGTTTGGTCCTGTGTTGCTTGCAGTTGGATGGGTATGAGGTGGAGTTGTAAGCTATGGATATGTGGTGTTGGTAGTTTGTTACCCCACAATTGTGGTAGGATTAATAATTTCTGATATAACAATGCAACCGTACAATTGTAAGTATCGCCTGCCGCCTTACTTTGTCACTTATGCCGATGCATCTTTTCTTGTGTCTGAGGGTCCTCATCAGTACTTTTAGCTTTGGGATAAATGATTGTCTAACAATTTTGAAATGATTGCATCTTGTGTGGATCGATCCGGAGCCTAAAGTGATGGCATATATGGACTGAGCGATAGATGTGACCATCCTTTTTCTTTAATGGGCTACATACCTTCTTCTAGTTGGATTTATCTCTAGTTATAAAACATACCTTGGCGCGAGGTGTTTGTTTTGACAGCTACCTTGACACAAGGTATGTAAAATAACAATTGTGTATTCACGTGAGGGTCCCACCTACTTGCTAAATAATTTTAATTTTGTTGGATCTCTGAGATGGCCTATGAAGCAGAGATCTAGTACAAAAGCAAAGTTCTAACTGTAAGAATCGGTCTCTGGCCTGCATTTGTCATTCATTTACCTAGAAAATAGTACACCATATTCTCTTTCATGGCATCACCTGCAGTCAAGGGGGTTCTGTAATAGTTTTCTAGTTTAGTTGACAGACATGCTAGCACACACGCCATTGTTTTGGTCTCCCATTCTTAATTGGTAGGTATATTTGGTGATGCAGCAGATGCCATGCCATTAGCCCATTGCTAACCTATTATGTTCACAAAATCTCAGGTTGCTAAGGACCCATCAGGAAAGGACATCAATGCACTCGAGCAGCACATCAAGAATCTTCTGAGCCCTTCAACTCCATTTTTCTTCAATACTCTGTACGACCCTTACCGTGAGGGTGCTGATTTTGTTCGTGGGTACCCCTTCAGCCTTCGCGAGGGTGCCCCGACTGCTGTTTCTCATGGGCTTTGGCTCAACATTCCAGACTATGATGCCCCTACCCAGCTTGTGAAGCCTCGTGAGAGAAATAACAGGTGAGAATTTTACATTTGGCACTTCAATATTTTAAACAATCTCTTCTTTCTGATCTGATGTTTCTTTCTTGGGATCAGGTATGTTGATGCTGTTCTTACAATCCCGAAGGGTACCTTGTTTCCAATGTGTGGAATGAACCTCGCGTTTGACCGCGAGCTCATTGGTCCTGCAATGTACTTTGGCCTTATGGGTGATGGCCAGCCTATTGGTCGCTACGATGATATGTGGGCTGGATGGTGCACCAAGGTACATTCTGTCATTTTCTTTGAAACTGTATTGGTGTTATGTCTGTGAATGCAAACTGAACATGTTGGTTGGTTGGCATGGACAATTAGTTATATCTAGTGCAAGCGGATGCTAAATTGTATCTAGCCCATTTCCAGTTCTTTGTACTGAATTATCTGTTCTCTGTCTACACAGGTGATTACTGATCATTTGAGCCTGGGTATTAAGACTGGTCTGCCCTACATCTGGCACAGCAAAGCAAGCAACCCATTTGTGAACCTAAAGAAGGAATACAACGGCATCTTCTGGCAGGAGGAGCTGATCCCCTTCTTCCAGTCCGTGACTCTCTCAAAGGAGGCCACCACTGTCCAGAAGTGTTACCTTGAGCTGGCCAAGCAGGTGAGGGCGAAGCTGGGCAAGGTGGATGGCTACTTCAACAAGCTTGCTGATGCCATGGTCACATGGATCGAGGCTTGGGATGAGCTCAACCCACCAAAGGGTGCAATTACCACCACCAACGGCCCTGCTCTGAAGAGCAAGTGAGACTGTGAGAGGCAGTAGCATACATATACAGTTCGCTTGTTCGTGTGAACTATCCATACTGAAATACTCCTGTTTTGGTTAGTGCCGATGAGATGAGAAATATCACTTCGTTGTAACTTAAAGTTTACCTTCTTCCCTGGACAACTGCCCTGGTGGTTTTAGGGAATTTACATTTTTGCTTGTGTTGGGACAGTTGTATTGTCGGAATCGGATCACCTTCAAATAGAATAAAGTTACTGGTTATGCCCATACATAGTTTCTTTTGTTTTTATCACATTACTTATACAGCCAAGAACCCTAGAGGATGTATTACTTGTTTCACGGATTAAGCATTATGTCACAGCTACATGTACGTTTCTTTAAGATTTTTTTTTTGAAGATGTGCAATTCTGAATTCGTACTCATTCTTTAAACTCAGAGATGTTCATTCTGAACTCTATCTGGGCATCTTATTTTCAGAGAAAAGGGAGCACCCCCTGGTTTCATACATCCCAGCAGCCCTCGAATGCAGGTGCACGCGCAAGCATCAGAACTTTTTTTTTTTTGCGAACACAAGCAACAGAACTAATATAGGAGTAGGTCTTAAACAGGACTTTAAAGATAGCCTAGCCAAAAAAAAAAGAATTTAAAGTTATCTACAAGTCGGCTGGCTACATACAGCACAAGAAAACAGAGCCAACAGGAGCGCTTCCAGGTCGTTTGTCGGCCCACAGGCCACATTGCCACAACATGTAGCACCAGCGTCGAGGACCAGTCAGGGCGTATCTCCTTTTGGCTTGGAACTCGCTTGTGCTTTCCAGGTTTGTAAACAACTCGACAAAGCACGGCAATAAAGTGGAAATCGTGTGATTTCTTAATGACCAGGTATATACTCCACAAGGCAGCAGTGGCACACATGTTGAGAGCAGGTCTGGAAACAAGTGCCCAAAGCAGAGCAATAGGGTGGAAATCTTGTCCAGTAGCAGAGACGCAACAGCCCGTGTAAGCACAAACATGTGATTTCTATTCAGGTATCTTTAGACTCTTCTAAAAAAAGGTATCTTGTAGAGAAACAAAAAGAAGATTGTTTCTGAACCTTCACATGCTATTCTGAACTGTTGTCGCCGTTGAGTTTCAGAAATTTTGGCCAGTTTGGATGCAGACGTCTGTTAATAGCGCACAGAAAAGAGCATCCATGCATGCCAGACGAGCGCCGTTGCCGGGGATCGAACCCGACAGGCGGGAATACTTACCACTATACTACAACGACTTTTGTTGTGTGCATTTGCAAAACATCTTATACATGATACGAGCACAGATCCAGATATAGATTTCCCTCCAATAATAAGCACAAGAACCGCTTGTATATATACCCAGCGTTTGCAGTTGCAGAGTATAATACCGTGGACTACCATTAAGAGAGCTTCAAAGTATAGAACAAGCAGAAAAAGGAAGAAACACGAATCGTTCACGCTGCTACGTATCATGGCACACTTCCCAGGTCCCATCGTCTCTGTGATCAGACGATCAACGCTAGTTATCGGGACAGTGTCAGAGCATCTCTAACAGACCCCTTAAAATGGGGCGGCTTATAAAATTGCGATGACTATATGGATTTGACCTTTTTTGGGGCCAGACCAGAGTCTGTATAGTCGTCCGGTCCGTAAATGATTTTATAGTGGCTTGCAACCCCCCTCCCCATGGTATATCTACTGGTTTGCGGCTGGAATATGGGTCGGAACCCTATCCGCGCGCCGCCGCAAATCCAAATCCCTCCCCTGATTTCTTGCCACCGACGACCTCAATCCCCCTTGATATGGCGCGGAATGTGGTCGGCGGGCCGTGGCGCCAGTGGTGGCGACGACCCCGAGCGGAGGCGGTGCGTCCAAGCCGACGGCGCGAGGAAAATGGTCGGCGAAAGTACACAAACCGCGGGCTCTCGCCGCCACAGTCTATCCTCCGCCGCGAGACGGAGGAGTACGATCACAGGCAGGGGCTCCTCCATCGCAAGCTGTCCTGCGGCTCCTCCTCTACGGGCAGCTCCTTCGCCGGTGCCTCAAACTCCCGTACGCCGCTCACCCCGGTGAAAAGGGAGCCGGAGGAGCTCCCGCTGCTCCGCGCGGTGAAGATGGAGCTCGATGAGGTGGAGCTGGAGTGGCGGGGCGTTGGCGTCGTCGGGCCGGAGGATTTCCTCCCCCCGGCAGTGGCCACCATCCTCGCGGGCAGTGCGCGGGAGGAGGAGGAATTGGCGCAGTGTTGCCGCCGGGAGGAGGAGGTCAATGACGTCCTGTTCGAGGAGGGCCTCGCGAGGGCGTGCAAAATCGAGGAGAAGGAGGGGGAGTGGCGCTGCGAACGCGAATCGCGGGACGCCAAGTACGTCGACCTCACCTCCGACACCAACGACGAGTAGTCCCGGCCGTCCCCGCAACATCGCCACCGCACCCGCGGGGCTAACCGGTGAGCCCTATTTTGGCCAGTTTTAGGGACAGGGTAGGCCGACGCGCTTTCCGCCGCCGATGAACTATATGTATGTATGAATGATCATCTTTTGTTTGTATGTATGAATGATCATCTCTAGTGTTTCTCGTTCATTTCTCGCGTGAAACATTTTTTCAGAAGTTTACAGTTTTACATACGGTTTCTAATTGGCTGTAGACAAATTCGCCCCTTATATCACCTCCGACGCGAACTGTAGACCGCTTATAAGGGCTAGCCTTATAAGGCCAACTCCAGCGCGCGACCCCATCCCGCCCGGGTGCGTCCGTTTGTGGTAGAACAGACGAATAGCGCAGCCCAACGCGCGGCCCGAAATGAACAAATGTCCGGATTTCGTCCGTTTTTTGACCCATTCACGGCACAAACTTGCACCGAATTTGGGCTGAAACGAACATTGCGCGGATGGGCTAGACGCACGCCCTTGTCCTCCCCGTGGCCCGCCTGTCGGGGACACTAGCACTTCATTCGCCTCCAACGCCTCCACCCGCTCTCCCTCGGCCCACCCCGCCGCCGGCGCCGCCACTATTCTCCGGCCGCCTCCTCACTGCTCACCCCCCGCCGTCCATACCAAACCACGTCTTGACATGGCCGCCACCACGCCCGCGCTTTCGTAGGAGTTTTGGCCGACGCTTGGAGGATACTACCTAGCTGATGGTATATATCCTCATTGGTCAACTTTTGTGAAGACAATCTCAAACCCCCAAGGTGAGAAGAGAAAGAGATTTGTCCAAATGCAAGAGAGTGCTAGAAAGGATGTGGAACGTGCTTTTGGTGTGCTTCAATCCCGATGAGGTATCGTCTGAAACCCTGCACTGACATGGGATGAAGGGAAGCTTTAGGAGGTGATGACTGCTTGTGTGATCATGCACAACATGATCGTCAAGGACGAGCGTGATAACAACATCTTCGACCAAGGATTTAATTTTCAAGGTTAAAATGTTGAGCCCCTGCACCAAGAACCGGCCACATTTGAACAGTTCGCTCAATTTCATCATGAACTGCATGATTAACACACTCATTTGGATTTTCAAAATGACTTGGTTGAGCACATGTGGACTCACATTGTCAACCAATAGATGTATTGGTTCATTATTTTCATTCAAGACAATTTCGATTTAGTTGTAAAACTATTTTATTAGAGACAATTTTGATTGGGTTGTAAAACTATTTTATTTTCAGACAAGTAATTTTTGGAGGCGCAAACTAGTTTTGAGCATTAAAATATGAATATATGGCCATTTTTAGCCGTGACAGACAGGATGGGGCCAAAGAATGCGTCCGCGCGTTAGGTACACGACCACCGCATCCCAGGACAAGTCCGGATACGATCTCATTGCTCTACCCAAACGGACAGAATCCGGGCTAAACGGACGTCCGTTTGAGGTTATGCGCTGGAGTTGGCCTAAAGGGTCTCCTAAAGATGCTCTCACTGTCTAGGTTCTATTCGGCCATGGTGGTGATGCCCTGAGCACTCAGATGGATCACCATGGAACCAGGCCAGGAAAAATACCTCCATGTTTACCTATCTGACGAATATTTTTTGTGGCACATGCAGTCGCTAAGAACTGTACCCCTGCTGGGCCAGCAGTGAAGATGATGGCAGGGCAGGAAGGAAACATATTCAATCATCAGGACATCCAATGGCGCAACCAGCTGCACTGCTGCCCGTACTTTTCGCGCAGCTAGCGCCATGACGTGACGACTGACGACTGGAGGAGGGCCTGCCGTCTGCTTTAGCACCACTGCACCAGTAGCAGTGCTAGCAGCTGCGGCTGCGTTGGCGAGATTGGAATATCGGATTGGACATGGACGGCGCCGACAGAGGGAAGACTATTCGCCCGCGGCGGGGAACAAATGGTGGTGGCCGGCCACTTGAAAGCCCCGGGGGGCCTCACGCCTGACTGATATATTTGAGTGTTTGGTTCGTGTCCTGCGCCACAGCCAACGGGAAGCTATATATAGGAACTAGATCGTTAATGGCGCGCACTGCCGCGCCCGTCTAATTTTGCTCTATAATTTTTAGGGATAGGAAGAAATCTGTATATAATTGTTTACAATGCTTTGGAATGGTGTTGTGATTTCTTGCTTCTCATGCTTATCTCCTTCATTTTACAAATCATGGTATGTAATTGAAGAGAGGAATCCTACTGAATTGCAAGAAAGCAGTGTGTTGATCTTTTTTCTTAGGTCTGATGGACTTGTAGCTGGTTCATGTTTGGATCTGAGTGTATGAGTCTTAGGATGGTTGATGAATAATTGGATACATGTTGTGATTGATCGTGACCACTTTTGCCTCCTACAAAAAGTTCTCTCACAAAGGCCCCCGTCACAAAATCTCAAAAATAGAAATATTGAGGAAAAACTAATATATTTGAGAAAATAAAATAGGCACTACAAATAAGGACAGACCCAGTGCATAGAAGCTCCCACACAAGGTGGGGTCTGGGGAGGGATTATAGGAACCTAGTCTTACCCCTGCAAAGTGCAATGCAGAGAGGCTGGTTCGAACCCAGGACCTCTTGGCACAAGTGGGGAGGACTTCACCACTGCGCCAGGCCTGCCCTCAAAATAGGCACTACAAATACTTCATAAATTTTTTACAACACATATTCTCGCCCGCAAGAGAATTTTACATTTAGCAATATTCATACCTGAAATTGGAAAATGATACTGTAGTAGTTTACCGAAAAATTGGCAATGTAGTATCTGATGGTCTAAACAATTATGAAGAAGCTAGGAAATGATCAGGTCACACTGACGAAAATGTTCAAGCCTGGAGAGCTGGAGAGTACAATCATCAGCATGCGAATTACACCGATAAAACAATAAGCTTCAGATAACAGTACATTTGGGTTCTAAACGATATGTTGATCGATCACAAAGCTAATAAATTATCAGGGTACACCGGTCAAAATGTGCAGGCGTGGTGAATTGGAGAGTATGTACTAATAAATTGCTAATATAAGCAGTGCTTCTACTAATATAATTATGAAGTGCACATGCTACCAAAATGTAAGTACACTGGAGAGATCATAAGTTTCAGACACGAGTCATTTTGTCTCGAAAAGTATCTACTCGATCGATAAAAAATCTAACAAATAATATAATGGCGTACTCACAATAATATTTGAGTCAAAGAAAACAAGATAAGCTTCAGATAACAGCATTCTGAAGTGGTGACGCGAACGCTGATCAAGAAATGAAATGGAAAATGAACAACAGAAAGCGCAAGGCATTACCTGCTTGCTCACCTTCCCAGCTGACGAATGATTTGCCGGCGATGGGTGGAATGTGCAGCGCACCCGCATGGCGAAGTCGAGCTGGATGCCTCACTTGTGGCCTTCCTGGCCTCCTGCGTCAATCCAATCGGCACATCAGATTCAGAGGCAACGGACAAAGGAAATAAGATGCAGAAGGCCAGGAATCAAGAATTGCAAGATGCAGTGGACTACCTGAATCTTCAATTGCGAGATGGAGAAGAACAGGAGTGGTGAATCATTGTACCTGCTTGCCCTTTTCTACACTCCTACCTGACTCCTCCCCGGCCACGATGGGACGCGGGCGAGCTACGTAGTCCGTGAGGTCCTTGCTCTGGTCGTCGACAGCGACGTCCTCCTCCTCGGCGATGCAGAGGCTTTCGCTGTCAATGCTACTAACCCACTCGCTGACGTGGTCGCTCAGGGAGTTGTGGCGACCCACTGGTTTGGGACCTTGGTCGGTGGCGGCGAATCGTCTGCCATCTCCTTCTTTTTCTTGCGGCCCGCCCTCGTCGTGCGTGTCCGACGTGTACCCGCCGTCGGGGGATAGAGCCGCCGCCGCGCCATGCGCCTTTGCCATCCCCTCGATAGACTGGCTGGGTGCCTCTTCCGTTCCGTTAGGGGCTATGGAGGAAGTGTAGAGGGGAGGGGGTTGGACCATACCGGCGGAGAAGTAGTCCCGCAGCATCATGTCGCGGATCGACAGCGCATCGAGGAGGGAGTAACGCCGCCGCATCGAGAGGAGGAAGGACGGCTACGCGGAGGAACAGAGGGGAACTGTTCGGTCGGGGGCTGGGCAACGTGGGCTGTTAGCGTGGGAGTGGGAATAAGTGGGCCGGCCCAATTATGTACAGGAAGAGGAGGTTGCTCCGCGGAGCAGCGGCCCGCGAGACGGCGCGCGACGCGGGCGGGCGAGGAATGATGCCCGAATTTGATCTCGATCGTAGGTTCGAGGATCCGACGACAGAGACAGTTAGATCGCTGTGGAGGCTTATAGCTAGCTTCGTTATGCTGTTTCTCAATAGGAGGCGCTGCTCCTAGGGGAACATCCTCCTCTTCCGTTTTAAGTTTTAACCTTGTTCAGCGCAATACATAATTTTAAATAGCCGGCTATAGCTTTTTTATGGTCCCGCTATAGCCTTTTCAGTAGGGTGTCGTTAAATGGTCGCCTTCATAAATAGCTCACTATAACTGATTTGGAGGCGCGGCGCTATTTCCTATAGCGCGCTCTTTAAAACATTGCCGCAATACAACTTCCATCGTCTCAACAGCCCGCTGAAAATATTAGTTGTTTAATCCCCGATGCATCTTCTTGTTGCTGGGTGTTAGGTTTTTTCTTTCTTTTCTTGTTTTGCTGGGTGTTAGGTTTTTTCAGTTTCTCAGAGAATAAATGCATGCAATGTGAGCCTTGTTCAAGTGCATGGCCATAGATTTTTGGATGTGTTTGGTTGGTTACTCGCATCGATTTTGGACACTTTGTGTCTCTGGCCCAACTCAACCTGACCGAGTGAATGCAGGTCAAAACCAAGTTTCACATATTGTTTGTTTGTCTGCATCCTCTCTGGCTTTGACTGAGTAGAAACATTAGAATTTGTGTTTGGTTGTCTGCATGTTCTACCCCAGATGTAAAGAGTTGTTGTTTGGTTAAATACTACACATGTGATGTGATAATCTCTTCTAGAAGTGGTGAGGTTACCAACACACACACACACACAACAACAACAACAACAACAACAACAACAACAACAACGGCATATATAGCGTAACCATAACGATAACATAAACCTTAAGCATAAGCGTAAACCATAAGAATAAGCACAACCAAAACCATAAGCATAACCTTAGTCATAGCATAGCCATCACCATAGCAGTTCAAACAGTATAGCATCACTACAATACCACATAGTCTTCAAAGTTGATTAACATAGCATAGATAACAATGATCGATCCTAAGCAACATCAGCAGCACCACCCTCAACAGCAACAACACCCTCATCAACACCTTCAACATCCATGTTGAATGCTTTGTGGTGCCGCAAGCAATTTGCCACAACCTGGTCGTTGAAGACGAGGACCCTCAAGTTCGAGCTCACCAACTTGAAGGTGACAATACTCTCGTCATGATCTCATGGGCTACATAGAAGGTGGCCCAACCCTTATCAAGGGTGAGCCTGCCATTGATCATCTTCGTGGTGACCTTCCAGGTGTTGCCGTTGTTCGTCGTCAGCCTGAACATCTCTAGGACGGGGATGAGTGATGAGTCCCTTTAGTGATCCGGTAAAGGAGCAGAAAGGTTCTCACCTTTTTCCCTAGAGGTGACCTTGAGTTATCGAACCCATGAGAGGAAGTGCGCCTTTAGCACAAGGGTTTTTAGCATGCTTTGCAAGAGTATTAAATTACAGTTTAACCATATCAAAATCAAGTTGCACAATCGAACACTTATATATAGAAATAGTCATGGTTATGAGGACTTATTCTTGCAACCATTTTTTCCGAACGAGATCATGATGATATTGGTTTGTGCTCTAAAAGTCACCCGTCAAGATGTGCTTGCAACATATCGAAGTGGGGGATCTGTCCAAATTATGTCTTGACCGTCACGCATCCTACATCAAGAGTCAGTTGTCCAACTAAAGGTCCTATCCATCGCGCGAGGTTGCCTTAGTAATTAAGATAAAATTAGGCAAAAGCATCGGGCCTTTAATGACTACACCTCTTGTATTACCAGAGATAGGACTCACACTATCATACTAAACCTTTATGTCACTGGTGTTCGGAATAGTGTTTTATGGTCTCTCTGCCCTTAGCCTCTCCGTGGCTCGATCTCTATGATTATAGGTACCTGCAGGGACAAAGATCGTGAACGAGACAAGAGCCAACTACATAGCAATTTTATTTCACACATTCAAGACATCCGATGAGTGATATTTTTACACTCATTTACCCTTTATATAAACCAAGATATTTCATTAAAACTAAGATATTTGCTCCGATATTGCTACTAATTACTAATGAATGAAAAGAATTCCACAAATCATCTCTTTGATGTGTTTCCATAGGAAATTGGCAAAAAGGGGAACAAATCAAGTGTGAACGTGGGAAGTAGTGAAGGAAGAGATAGAAGAAATCAGGAGGAGGCGCACCATAAGACACAACACAAAAGACGTCGTTCCATATGACCGCGTCCGCTCGCATGAGCGGTCGTATGGCCTAGAAACCAAGGCATCTCGTCTAGCGGAACAACTTTTATAAAGGGGGCCATGTCGAAATGTGAATAGAACGTTCCATGATGATACATGTTTGTCCTAGTAGGTCACGTTTTCTGTCAGCATGTACATCTGTTACGATTTTATGACAGAATCAAGATAGTCATACCTGTGCTGTCATAGAAGTGTTCCATGACAATATTCAAATTATCATCACAGAAGTGTCCCCTTCCATGACGATAAATGGCGCATCATGAAAGTGTTTTCGTCAAGAGTAACCGACACGTGGCATCCACCATAATGGGCCGCCGATAAGCTATCGGGTGCCGGTTTGGATTCGATAACCCATTAACAGCCCGGACCAAAGGCAATTTCCACGTGTCAAATTCTCATTCACCAACGGAACCACGTGTCAGCTCGGCGTTGCGACAAATGTTAACCGTCCAATGGACGGGAGGCACTAATGAAACATTGACACGTGGAATGGCCCAACTATGGCCCATTTAGGTTAAAAAGGCTGACCCATTTGACTTGGTCAAAAGTTAGTGGGTCGGCCCATGGAAAGCCTATTAACGGTCTGTTTGCATATAGCCCATTTACGGCCCGGTTACTCATGGCCCGTTATGGCCTTTCTGAATGCGGCCAATAGTGTCACGTGGGCTATCCAATATGATTCCAGCCCGTTGTCACTTTCGGCCCATGTATGGCCCGCGACATCTTTTGGCCCATATGAGGCCTTTTGTATCTCTGGACCCTTTAACAGCCCGTGGTGATTCTAGCCCATAATGAGCATTAAATTGCTTTGGACCCAGTAATGGCCCATGATCCAGTTAGGCCATTTTGAAACCATGTTATCTTTTTGCCTTCTAAGGGCCCATAAATTCTTGGGATCATTTCCGACCCTTGATTACTTATGGTGCGTCACCGGACTGTTCTGCTAATGGGCCAAATTCAGCCCATGGTTACAATCGGCTCGTTTGTGGCCCGTTAACCCATTGGGTCATTTTCATCGCGTCATCTATTCCGCCCATTAATGACCCATTATATCTTTCTATAGGATTAAGCTCGTGTTATCTTCCGCTTGTTAACAACCCGCTATGGTTTAGGCCCATAAATTAACGGTTTCGATTTTGGCCCGTTTATAGCCCATACGGTCCGGTTTTGGCCCATGGATCCTATGGCATGTAGGAGGCCCATGGATCCCACGGCCCGTAGGAGGCCCATGGTTACTATGACAGATAGCAGACTCATAGTAATTGCAAGCCCATTACGGGGCCCATTATGGGCAGTGGCCCAGTCCCCTCGATGAAGGGCCCATGTCACTTTGTTCTACTACCTCCTTCCTGGTTTATTGGCCCCCTTCGCATTTTGTGCCAAAATTTGACTATTAATTTCACTAACAAGATGATATTGTATGTCACGAAAAATTATATCGTTGGATTCATGTTTGAACATAGTTTCTAATGATATTATTTTTTATGACATGCATTAAAATTTTGTTAGTTAAATTTAAGATCAAAACTTGGCATAGAATACGAAGGGGACTAATAAACCATGAGGGATGTAGTAGTTATTAATTATACACTGCTTATTTTGGCATATTTTGACCAAGTAACCTTGGGGGCGAGCCGTGCTAAGCAAATATACAACATACCAGGAAAAATGTAGCACACCGAAGCATATATTATAGGAAATTACATTCACGGGGCAATCAAAGATTGATGCTGATGCGAATAAATGAACAGAGGTTAACGATCTACAACCTCACAATCTGCAACCTCAGCGCAAATGATGCCCATAAGCATCTGAGCAAGTTCTTTCTTCTTTGTTATATTATCACTGAAATCATCGATCAGCTGTTGTTGTGCAAGAATGTGCACCTCTGATTCTTCCACTATTTCCATCATTGCTTCAGCCAGTAATTGGTTCACAAATATACATCTTTTCCATTATATTAGAGATAGAGGAAACTGAACAGATTTGGATTGTGATTTTGGCAGGCTTGTATCACTGATAGTGGAGAGTGTCTCTACCACTGCATCATAACTTAAATTAGGTGGGAAACTGAACAAATTAATCAAGAGTTATTGCCATATTACCTGTAGTAGATTTATTGGAGAGAAACAATGAGGTTGCCTTGCTGTCTTGAGACTTTGTCTTCTTATCTTCAGCAGCCTGCACCAAATTAACACAATATGGCACTGATATTATTGGCCATGTCAGTTAATAGGAAAGCAACATTGGCATAATGCATGTTTGGGCAACCAGACCACACCACCCTACACCAAATTAACACAATATGGCACTGCTATCATCGGCCAGGTAAGTTAATAGGAAAGCAACATTGACATAATAAACGATTGAACAACCAGACCACACCACTTGATTTTAGTAGTGTGCAATATATGATATAGTACAATCATGCAGCTCAGTATGCAAAACTACCAAGGTAGTTTTCCTTATAAAATCTACATTAGTGCCTTAATTATACATTTTTCTACAAGTAAATTTAGATCATATAATTAGTGTAGGGTATTGAAGGTTGGATTCACACCGATGCTACTTAATAAACTACATACTGATGTAAAAATATAGTGATATACAACATGTACTTACATCAGCATTAGAGCGCATAGCATTGCTGCAACATAGTTTCCACGAACACGATCCCAGTTTAGGACGTTTTTATCATCTAAGCATATTTTCTACAAGAGAGGTGCGCAAGACACATGTAGAAAAATCTAGGTTCAAATGTGACCTGTCTGCTATAAAATTTCATTATGCGAGGATACACACACGCTTCCTAGCAAGGAGTGGATATACTTTTGCTGGACTGCAGGGGACTGGTTCTTTGTCCACTGGAATCTGGTTATTATCTGCATGAGTTGGGTTTCTCTGTGCTGGAGCAGTTCCTAGGAGCACCGGAGTTGGGTTACTATCTCTTGGAGTATGGATCTTTTGTAAAGACCTTGTTTGTACCGCTTCAGATTTTAACAAAGCCATCTTCCGCTTACATGCCATGTACAAGAGAATGGTGCTTCAGTTATAAAACATGCTATGGCAGAGAGATGGAATAGGTACTGAAGAATAGAAAGGCATGACATATTGACATGTACTCCCTCCATCCAGAAATAAATGGGTGTATCTGGACATATTTTAGTTCTGGATACATCCATTTTTATCCCTTTCCATGACAAGTAATCTAGACGGAGGGAGTATGATGTACAAGCTAAGGATACGATAGGACAAGAGAGTAAAAGAAACACTAGTTGAATGTAAAATTGTATGATAGCTAGAATAGGTACAAAAAAACAGGAAGGCGACATATTCACATGTATGACGGGCAAACTAAGATGGCATTGCAATAAAATAGTAGAACAACACTTCGATGTAAAAAATAGTATGGTACATGGATGGAGTACATACTGATGAACAACAATGCATGAGATATTCAGAAGGATGATGTCCAAACTAAGCATATGGCATTGCGACAGAGTAGAGTGACAGTACTTGAATTTGAAAACATGTTATCATGAATGGAATAGGTACTGAAAAATAGGAAGTCATGAAATATTCACATGTATGATCAGCAGGGCATTGCAATGGAGTAGATGCATTGCAAGACATTATATGCATGGCCAAGTTAGAGCAAGGACCTTGTGGGGTGAATAGGAATCATCATCTCTCTGCAACTCTTCCGAAGAACTACATTTAACTATTCCATCATATTGGATATCCTTGACGTCGAGTTTGTTGGCCATTACATTGCTCCGCGAGTTTCTTTTCATGGATTTGTTCAGATATTCAATATCATTGTGTGCAACAATATCTAACATGCATGGAAGACAACTAGTAGTGAGATTATGTAATGAGTGTCTGTAGGAGATGACTTAAATAGTAGGAGTCGACTTAAATAACAACAATAGGTTGATACCTCAAAAACTAAAGAGAGAGCACACATGATAGCTACAAAATATATATTGTTTCTACTCGAGATTAACTAGATGGCACACAAAAGTACTAAAGAACAACATCATAGCTAATACTAGAAAGGGTATAATCGCCAGCTTTTGGGATAGCTTTGGCCGAGGGACGATAACTATGGAACAATGATAACTCAGGCATAATCCGAAGTAAGACTCTAAGAGATCAACATGATTGTATAGTGACAAGTGATAATATATTTTCCATGCTTAGATGAATAACAGAGCCATAAATGTTGCACACAAGTAAGATGAGGGTACAACCTATCTTGCCGCCCTTAGTAAGAGTGAGCATCATCTGTAAACTCGTTGGTGGCGCCGCAGTTGTTGTGGTTGTTCATGTTGGGTAGACACATTCAAGGTAGGGTACTCTTGAGTGGGGAGTATAGCTCCCTTCTGGTGTATGCTTCCCTTGTTGGAGTAGCTCCGGTGAGAAGGATGATGTGGCTAAAGATGCAGAAAACAAAAAATGTTAAGAATAACACATATCTGTGATCTGAAGAAATACTGTAAGAGATCAACACTAAGGTAAGCGACTGCGAAGGAAATACGCCCTAGAGGCAATAATAAAGTTGTTATTTATATTTCCTTATATCATTATAAATGTTTATTATTCATGCTAGAATTGTATTAGCCAAAAACTTGATACATGTGTGGATACATAGGCAAAACACAATGTCCCTAGTAAGCCTCTACTAGACTAGCTCGTTAATCAAAGATAGTTAAGTTTCCTAACCATAGACATGTGTTGTCATTTGATGAACGGGATCACATCATTAGGAGAATGATGTGATGGACAAGACCCATCTGTTAGCTTAGCATAATGATCGTTAAGTTTTATTGATATTGCTTTCTACATGACTTATACATATTCCTCTGACTATGAGATTATGCAACTCCCGAATACCGGAGGAACACCTTGTGTGCTATCAAACGTCACAACATAACTGAGTGATTATAAAGATGCTCTACAGGTGTCCCCGAAGGTGTTTGTTGGGTTGGCATAGATCAAGATTAGGATTTGTCACTCCGAGTATCGGAGAGGTATCTCTGGGCCCTCTCAGTAATGCACATCATAATAAGCCTTGCAAGCAATGTGACTAATGAGTTAGTTGCGGGATGATACATTACGGAACGAGTAAAGAGACTTACCGTTAATGAGATTGAACTAGGTATGGAGATACCGATGATCGAATCTCAGGCAAGTAACATACCGATGACAAAAGGAATTACGTATGTTGTCATAAGGTTCGACCGATAAAGATTTTCATAGAATATGTAGGAGCCAATATGGGCATCCAGATTCCGCTATTGGTTATTGACCAGAGAGGTGTCTCGGTCATGTCTACATAGTTCTCGGACCCGTAGGGTCCGCATGCTTAACGTTCGTTAACGATATAGTACTATATGAGTTATGTATGTTGGTGACCGAATGTTGTTCGGAGTCCCGGATGAGATCACAGACATGACGAGGAGCTCTGAAATGGTCCGGAGGTAAATATTGATATATAGGATGATATGGTTCAGCAAAGGGGTGAAGCCCATGGGGCTTTAGGTCGGTGCAAAAGGAGTTTTGCGGAGGCCAAAGGGCCAAACGCCGGAGACCCCGACGTCTGGGCCAGACGCCAAGGACCGTGGCATCTGGTCCTGGAAGTCCGAGAAGGACTCTTCCTTGCGGGCAAAATCGACTTTGAGGAGGCTTTTACTCCAAGTTTCGACCCCAGGGCTCAACATATAAATAGAGGGGCATGGCTAGCACCTTGAACACATCAAGAATCACCAAGCCGTGTGCCGTCAACCCTGTCCCCTCTAGTTTATCCTTCGTCATAGTTTCCGTTGTGCTTGGCGAAGCCCTGCGGAGATTGTTCTTCACCAACACCGTCACCAAGCCGTCGTGCTGCCGGAACTCATCTACTACTTCGCCTGTCTTGCTGGATCAAGAAGGCAAGGATGTCATCGAGCTGAATGTGTGCTGAACGCGGAGGTGCCGTACGTTCGGTACTTGATCGGGACGGATCGTGAAGGTGTACGCGACTACATTAACCGCGTTGATAAACGCTTCTGCTTTGCGATCTTCAAGGGTATGAAGATGCTCTCCCCATCTTATTGCTATGCATCTCCTAGATAGATCTTGCGTGAGCGTAGGAATTTTTTTGGAATTGCATGCTACGTTCCCCAATAGACTGGTCACATGTTAGTCGACTGAAAGCTAAATTGGGGTCACACACATTTTTGTGTGCACTGTCCGATCTATGTTGGATGGCTCCGTCTTGTGCCTCCCTGCTGTCACTATTTAGGATCTTCCTCGAACAACCAGCGACCACCGGCAGAGCAGCCTACCTCTGCTCTCCCTAGTTGTGGCAGCTCCGACCTCGACCCCGCCCCCGCCCCACCGCACTGATGTGGTTGCGCCACCGCCGACCATACCTCAAAGAGTCGCTGTCATCTAGATTCAACGCCAGTAGTACCTTGACCCCACGCAACCATAAGATAGGCACCCAAGGCTGCTTCCACGCAAACATGTGCCCCCGCACCCCTACGATAGACATTGAGGCATGATATGTCTCCAACTTATCTATAGTTTTTGATTGTTCCATGCTATTATAGTATCAACCTTGGATGTTTTATATGCAACTTTATGCAATTATATATATCATTTTTTGGGATTAACCTATTAACTTAGTGCTCAGTGCCAGTTGTTGTTTTTTTGCTTGTTTTTGGCTTTTCAGAAAATCAATATCAAACAGAGTCCAAACGGAGAAAAAACTTCGGATTAATTTTTTCTGGACCAGAAGGGACCTTAGAAGGTTATGGAGAAGACCAGAAGAGCCATGAGGGAGCGACAAGCTCGGGAGGCGTGGCCTAGGGGTGGGGCGTCCCCCGGGCTTGTGGGCCCCTCATGGCACCTCTTGACCTAATTCCACCTCTATAAATACTCAAATATTCCCCTGACATCAAAGAGCCACCCGAAATTCTTTTTTCGCCACCACAAGTTTTTGTTCTCATGAGATCTCATCTGGAGACCTTCTCCGGTACTCTGCCGGAGGGGGAATCAATCACGGAGGGGCTCTACATCAATGTTTCCGTCATTCTGATGATGCGTGAGTAGTTTACCACATACCTACGGGTCCATAGCTAGTAGCTAGATGGCTTCTTCTCTCTCTTTGATCTTCAATACAATGTTCTACTTGATGTCCTTGGAGTTCTATTCGATGTAATCACTTTTTGTGGAGTGTTTGTTGGGATCCGATGAATTGTGAGTTTTTGATCAGATTATCTATGAATATTATTTGAGTATTCTCTGAACTCTTTTAGGCATGATTATTATAGCTTTGTATTTCTCCCCGATCTATTGATTTGGTTTGGCCAAGTAGATTGATTTTTCTTGCAATGGGAGAGGTGCTTTGTGATGGGTTCGATCTTTGCGGTGCTCAATCCCAGTGACAGAAAGGGACATCACGTATTTGTATCGTTGCCATTAAGGATAAAAGGATGGGGTTTATTCATGCGTGAGTTTACTTTGTCCACACATGTCAATTTGCTTAAGGCGTTACTCTGTTCTTTATGAACTTAATAGTCTAGATGCATGCTGAATAGCGGTCAATGTGTGGGGTAATAGTAGTAGATGCAGGCAGGAGTTGGTCTACCTGTCTCGGACGTGATGCCTATATACACGATCATTGCCTTGGATATCGCCATGATTATTTGCTTTTCTATCAATTGCCCAATAGCAATTTGTTTACCCACTGTATACTATTTTCAGGGGAGAAGCCTCTACTGAAAACTATGCCTCGGGCCTACTTTTATCATAAATGAAAATCTAAAAATACCTTGCTCCAATTTTTCTTTACTTTATTTATTTTGTATTTTATTTATCTATCTACCACTACAAAATTTAATCTTGCAAATAATCGTCGAGGGATTGACAACCCCTTGTTCGTGTTGGGTGTAAGGATTTGTTATTTTGTGTGCAGGTACTGCTAACGAGGTGTTGTGTGGTTCTCCTACTTGTTTGATAACCTTGATTCTTAACTAAGGGAAATAATATCTCTACTATACTGCATCATCCTCTCCCCTTCGAGGAAATCCCAACGCAGCTCACAAGTAGGAGGAAGAATTTCTGGCACCATTGTCAGGGAGACATCATCAACATCTATCAAGTACCTACGCATAAACTTTCATCTCCTTTCATTTTCATTATTTGCCATTCACCTCTCGTTTTCATCTCCCCCACTTCTAAAAAGTTTTTACAAAAATATTTTCCGTTTGCCTTTTTCGTGTTTGCCTTTTTGTTTGCTTGTTATTTTGTTTGCCTAGTCACGATGTCTCAAGAAAATACAAAATTGTGTGACTTTTCCAATACTAATAATAATGATTTTATTAGTACTCCTATTGGTCCTCCCATCGCTAGTGCGGAGTCTTGTGATATTAATGTCGCTTTGCTAAATCTTGTTATAAAAGAACAATTTTCCGGTAGTCTAATGAAGATGCCACATCACATCTTAACACTTACGTTGAATTGTGTGATATGTGATAACCCACAAGTATAGGGGATCGCAACAGTTTTCGAGGGTAGAGTATTCAACCCAAATTTATTGATTTGACACAAGGGGAGCCAAAGAACATTCTCAAGTATTAGCAGCTGAGTTGTCAATTCAACCACACCTGGAAACTTAATATCTGCAGCAAAGTGTTTAGTAGCAAAGTAATATGATAGTAGTGATAACGGTAACAAAAGGTAACAGTAGTAAAAGTAATGTTTTTGGTATTTTGTAGTGATGATAGCAATATCAACGGAAAAGTAAATAAGTGGAGAACAATATATGGAAAGCTCCTAGGCAATGGATCGGTGATGGAGAATTATGCCGGATGCGGTTCATCATGTAACAGTCATAACCTAGGGTGACACAGAACTAGCTCCAGTTCATTGATATAACATAGGCATGTATTCCGAATATAGTCATACGTGCTTATGGAAAAGAACTTGCATGACATCTTTTGTCCTACCCTCCCGTGGCAGCGGGGTCCTTACGGAAACTAAGGGATATTAAGGCCTCCTTTTAATAGAGAACCAGAACAAAGCATTAACACATAGTGAATACATGAACTCCTCAAACTACGGTCATCACCGGTAAGTATCCCGATTATTATCACTTCGGGGTTAACGGATCATAACACATAATAGGTGACTATAGACTTGCAAGATATGATCAAGAACACTCATATATTGATGAAAACATAATAGGTTCAGATCTGAAATCATGGCACTCGGGCCCTAGTGACAAGCATTAAGCATAGCAAAGTCATAGCAGCATCAATCTCAGAACATAGTGGACACCAGGGATCAAACCCTAACAAAACTAACTCGATTACATGATAGATCCCATCCAACCCATCACCGTCCAGCAAGGCTACGATGGAATTACTCACGCATGGCGGTGAGCATCATGAAATTAGTGATGGAGGATGGTTGATGATGACGATGGCGACGGATTTCCCTCTTCGGAGCCCCGAACGGACTCTAGATTAGCCCTCCCAAGAGGTTTTAGGGCTTGGCGGCAGCTTCGTATCGTAAAACGCGATGATTTATTCTCTCTGATTTTTTCTTCCCGAAACACAATATATGGAGTTGGAGTTGGAGTCGGAGAGGCAACATGGGGCCCACGAGGTAGGGGGGCGCGCTCCCCACCCTCGTGGAGAGGTGGTGGCCCCCTGGCCTTCATCTTTTGCAGGTATTTTTCATATTGTCTGAAAAGTTGCTCCTTGAAGTTTTAGGTCATTCCGAGAACGTTTGTTTCTGCACATAAATAACACCATGGTAATTCTGCTAAAAACAGCATCAGTCCGGGTTAGTTCCATTCAAATCATGCAAGTTAGAGTCCAAAATAAGGGCAAAAGTGTTTGGAAAAGTAGATACGATGGAGGCGTATCAACTCCCCCAAGCTTAAACCTTTGCTTGTCCTCAAGCAATTCAGTTGATAAACTGAAAGTGATAAAGAAAAACTTTTACAAACTCTGTTTGCTCTTATTGTTGTAAATATGTAAAGCCAGCATTCAAGTTTTCAGCAAAGATTATAAGTAACCACATTCACAATAACGCATAGGTCTCAAGTTTACTCATATCAATAGCATAATCAACTAGCGAGCCATAATAATAAATCTCGGATGACAACACTTTCTCAAAACAATCATAATATGATATAACAAGGTGGTATCTGGCTAGCCCTTTCCGAGACCGCAAAACATAAATGCAGAGCACCTTTAAAGACCAAGGACTGACTAGACATCGTAATTCATGGTAAAAGAGATCCAGTCAAGTCACACTCAATGTAAACTAACAATAATGAATGCATATGACAGCGGTGCTCTCCAACTGGTGCTTTTTAATAAGAGGATGATGACTCGGCATAAAAGTAAATAGATAGGCCCTTCACAGAGGGAAGCAGGGATTTGTAGAGGTGCGAGAGCTTGGTTTTGAAACAGAGGTGAATAATATTTTGAGCGGTATACTTTCATTGTCAACATAACAACCAAGAGATGGCGATATCTTCCATGCTACACACATTATAGGCGGTTCCCAAACAAAATGGTAAAGTTTATACTCCCCCTTCCACCAACAAGCATCAATCCATGGCTTGCTCGAAACAACGAGTGCCTCCAACTAACAAGAGTCCCAGGGGGAGTTTTGTTTGCAATTATTTTGATTTAGTTTGCATAAAGCATGGGACTGGGCATCCCGGTGACCAGCCATTTATCTCGTGAGTGAGGAGCGGAGTCCACTCCTGTTGAGAATAACCCGCCTAACATGGAAGATACAGACAACCCTAGTTGATACATGAGCTATTCGAGCATACAAAACAGGATATTTATTTGAAGGTTTAGAGTTTGGCACATACAAATTTACTTGGAACGGTAGGTAGATACTGTATATAGGTAGGTATAGTGGACTCATGTGGAATAACTTTGGGGTTTAAGGGATTGGATGCACAAGCAGTATTCCCTCTTAGTACAGGTGAAGGCTAGCAAAAGACTGGGAAGCGACCAGCTAGAGAGCGACAACAGTCATGAGCATGCATTAAAATTAATCAACACCGAATGCAAGCATGAGTAGGATATAATCCATCATGAACATAAATATCATGAAGGCTATGTTGATTTTGTTTCAACTACATGCGTGAACATGCGCCAAGTCAAGTCACTTAAATCATTCAGAGGAGGATACCACCCTATCATACCACATCATAACTATCTCAATAGCATGTTTGCACGCAAGGTAAACCATTATAACTCATAGCTAATCAAGCATGGCACAAGAAACTATGATCTCTAATTGTCATTTCAAACATGTTTATTCATAATAGGCTGAATCAGGAACGATGAACTAATCATATTTACAAAAACAAAAGAGGTCGAGTTCATACCAGCTTTTCTCATCAGAGCCAGTCCAATATATCATCTTAATTGCCTTTCACTTGCACGAGCGAACGATGTGAATAATAATAATAGTGCATGTGCATTGGACTAAGCTGGAATCTGCAGGCATTCAATAAACAGGAGAAGACAAGGCAATATGGGCTCTTTTGTCAGATCAAAAATAATGCATATAAGAGCCACTTCAACAATTTAATCATGGTCTTCTCCTATCGACCCCCAAAGAAAAGAAAAGAAGTAAAACTATTTACACGGGAAAGCTCCCAACAAGCAAAAGAAGAACATGAAATATTTTTGGGTTTTCTTTTTAATTACTACTACAAGCATGGAAATAAAACTGATTAAAAGCTACAACTAATTTTTTGGTTTTTCTTAAGGTTTATTAAACACACAAGAAGAAAGCATAAAAAGGGAAATAAACTAGCATGGATGATACAATGAAAAAGTATGAGCACCGACATCTAGCAATGAGTGTGTGAACATAAATGTAATGTCGGTGGGAAATACGTACTCCCCCAAGCTTAGGCTTTTGGCCTAAGTTGGTCTATGGCCACAGCTGGCCTGACGGATATCCATAATAGTAGTTGGGGTCGTACTTAGAAGAAGAAGAGGAAGACTCCGATTGCCAATGGCCGACAATCATCTCCGGATCCCACTGGTAATTGGACTGTCGTGAAGGACCAACTTGTGGTTCCGGCTCTGGCTCCACGGCTGGTGCAGGGTTCCAGTAGGCGTGAATAGCCTTCAATGGAACATGGTACGTGCCTGAAGATAAATCAAACAAAGAAGGAGCAGGCAGGGTAATAGTCTCAGGATGATGTTTGTGAAAGAACAATTGATATTTAAGCTCTCCTTCCCTATTCTTAACAATAAAATCATGTGCCACCATACTTTTATAATCTAAATAAACACGAGGCAACACTTTTTCTTCCTTCTCATAGTGCCTAATAGGTATGTTAAAATGTGCAGCTAGGAGTGAATCATAGATGCCTCCAAAGATGGGGCCCTTTGTACAGTTCAGACTTAACCATTTGGCAATAATGCCGCCCATACTAACAGAGTTATCACCATATAAACCGTGGAGCAAAATAATAATATCAGGGATACTAAGGTTTCCACAGTTTCCGCGACCAATTAAGCAGCGACTAGCAAATAATGCAAAATAACGTAAAACAGGAAAATGTATGCTACTTATTCGTGCATAGGAAACCTTCCTTGTTTCCCCTACAGTGATAGTATCAATAAACCCCTCCACATCATCGCGATGTGGCTCTTCTGTCTTGCCCTCAAAAGGGAAACCCGACAAAAATCATAAAGTGACGTATCCTTATGCTCATCATATAAATAAAACTCCACCGTAGGTGGTGAGCTCCTAGAATGGAAATGAAAGTTTTGCACAAAGATATTTGTGAGTAAGAGATACTGATCGCATTGGTCATGGAGGAAAGTGGTAAGGCCTGCATTCTTAGCCAATTCATGAAAATCTTCATAAATCCCGGCTGCTCTCAAGAAAACCTCGGAAGGCCATTCATATGCCCGAACCTCCGCGGTGCGCGGCAGATTATACTTAGGCTTCGGTGCCTTTTCCTTCGAGCTTTGGCTCGATGAGCCCCTCAAAAGTCTCCTCATCATTTTCTGAAAAATTCTGAAATTTTTAGTAACTTCAAAATAAAAGTAAACCGAACTCAACAATATTGATAACAACTACTCCTACAAGTGCCTAGGGCCTATATCATGCATCAAAACTACTTGGAACCATATAAATTTGACATGCAATCTCAAGAACAGGGTCACCTAAGCAGCAAAAATTTGCAATGAATAAAGCACTAGAACAAAAACTAATTGGACCAATGGAGGAGTCACATACCAAGGAACAATCTCCCCAAGCAGTTTTGTGAGAGGTGCTTTGAGCAAGGAGATCGAAAATGGCAGCAAAGTGAGCTAGGACTCGGGTTTGAGCTGGTTATTCATGTTTGTGGGAGGAAGAAGGAGTGTATGGGTGAAAGGATAAGTGTAGGAGGGCCACCATGGGCCCACGAGGCAGGGGGCGCGCCCAGGGGGTACGGCGCGCCCTCCACCCTCGTGGGCAGGTGGTTGACCCCCTGCCGTGTTCTCAGTGCCAAATATTCTCAAATATTCTAGAAAAAAAATCATATTTAAATTTCAGGGCTTTTGGAGAACTTTTATTTTCGAGGTATTTTTATATTACACGGATAATCAGATAACAGATAGAAAAAATATTTATTTTTATTTTATTTAATATAAAATAACAGAAAGTAAAAGTGGGGTACAGAAGGTTGTGCCTTCTAGTTTCATCCATCTCATGATCATCAAAAGGAATCCACTAACAAGGTTGATCAAGTCTTGTTAACGAACTCATTCCGAATAACATGGAACTGGAGAAATTTCGAATAACACTATGTTACCTCAACGGGGGTATGATCATCCCCAATAATAAGAATATCATATTTCTTCTTGACAGTAGGAAGAGGAAATTCAAAACCTCCAAATATAATCGATGGAATTTTTCCAATAGAGTTGATACTATGAACTTGAGGTTGTTTCCTCGGAAAGTGTACCGTATGCTCATTACCATTAACATGAAAAGTGACATTGCCTTTAGTGCAATCAATAATAGCCCCTGTAGTATTCAAAAAGGGTCTTCCAAGAATAATAGACATACTATCGTCCTCGGGAATATCAAGAATAACAAAGTCCGTTAAAATAGTAACGTTTGCAACTACAACAGGCACATCCTCACAAGTACCGACAGGTATAGCAGTTGATTTGTCAGCCATTTGCAAAGATATTTCAGTAGGTGTCAACTTATTCAAATCAAGTCTACGATATAAAGAGAGAGGCATAACACTAACACCGGCTCCAAGATCACATAAAGCAGTTTTAACATAGTTTCTTTTAATGGAGCATGGTATAGTGGGTACTCCTGGATCTTCAAGTTTCTTTGGTATTCCACCCTTAAAGTATAATTAGCAAGCATGGTGGAAATTTCGGCTTCCGGTATCTTTCTTTTATTAGTAACAATTTCTTTCATGTACTTAGCATAAGGATTCATTTTAAGCATATCATTCAATCGCATACGCAAAAAGATAGGTCTAATCATTTCAGCAAAGCGCTCAAAATCCTCATCATCCTTTTTCTTGGATGGTTTGGGAGGAAAAGGCATGGGTTTCTGAACCCAAGGCCCTCTTTCTTTACCATGTTTCCTAGCAACAAAGTCTTTCTTATCATAATGTTGATTCTTGGATTGTGGGTTATCAAGATCAACAACAGGTTCAATTTCTATGTCATTATCATTACTAGATTGAGCATCATCATGAACATTATTATTAACATTACCACTAGTTTCAAGTTCATTACCAGATTGAGTTCCAACATTAGAAATAGAAATATAATTTGGATTCTCAGGTGTTTCAGTAACAGGTTCACTAGAAGCATGAAAAGTCCTATCATTTTTCTTTTTCTTCCTTTTAGAAGGACTAGGTGCATCTATATTATTTCTCTAAGAATCTTGCTCAATTGTCTTAGGATGGCCTTCAGGATACAAAGGTTCCTAAGTCATTCTACCAGTTCTAGTAGCCACTCTAACAACATTATCATTATCTTTACTATTCAATTCATTGAGCAAATCATTTTGAGCTTTAAGTACTTGTTCTACTTGAGTGGTAACCATAGAAGCATGTTTACTAATAAGTTTAAGTTCACCTTTGACATTAGCCATATAATCACCCAAGTGTTCAAGCATATTTGAATTGTATTTCAATTGTCTACCAAAATAAGCATTAAAATCTTCTTGCTTAGCCATAAATTTATCAAACTCATCTAAGCATGAGCTAGCAAATTTAGTAAATTGGATTTCAGCTTTATCATAGATATAGAGAGAATTTACCTTTACTACCTGTGTCGGGTTATCAAGACCATGAGTTTCTTCAATAGGTAATGGATTAAGATTATATGTTTCTTCAACAGGCGGTAAAGTAAGACCATGTATTTCTTCAATAGGAGGTAAATTCTTAACATCTTCAGCTTTAATAACTTTTTCTTTCATAGATTTCTTTGCCTCTTGCATATCTTCAGGACTGCGAAATAGAATACAACTCTTCTTCGGAGTTGGTTTAGGAATAGGCTCAGGAATTGGCTCTGGAGGTGTCCAATTAGTTTCACTTGTCAACATATTATTCAATAGAATTTTAGCTTCATCCGGTGTTCTTTCCCTGAAAACAGAACCAACACAACTATCCAGGTAATCTCTGGAGGCATCGGTTAGTCCATTATAAAAGATATCAAGTACTTCATTTTTCTTAAGAGGATGATCAGGCAAATCATTAAGTAATTGGAGAAGTCTCCCCCAAGCTTGTGGGAGACTCTCTTCTTCAATTTGCACAAAATTATATGTATCCCTTAAAGCAGCTTGTTTCTTATGAGCAGGGAAATATTTAGCAGAGAAGTAATAAATCATATCCTGGGGACTACACACACAACCAGGATCAAGAGAATTAAACCATATCTTAGCATCACCCTTTAATGAGAACGAAAATATTTTAAGGATGTAAAAGTAACGAGTTCTCTCATCTTTAGTGAACAGGGTGGCTATATCATTCAATTTAGTAAGATGTGCCACAACAGTTTCAGATTCATAGCCATGAAAAGGATCAGATTCAACCAAAGTAATTATATCAGGATCAACAGAGAATTCATAATCCTTATCAGTAACCAAGATAGGTGAAGTAGCAAAAGCAGGTCAGGTTTCATTCTAGCATTTGGAGATTGCTTACTCCATTTAGCTAATAGCCTTTTGAGTTCATTTCTATTTTTGCAAGCCAAAATAGCTAAAGAAGCTTCTTGATAAAAAACATAACCCTTAGGAATAACAAGTGATTCTTCATCATCACTTTCATCAGTATCATCAAATTCAATATTTTCAATTTCTCTAGCTCTAGCAAGTTGTTCATCAAGAAAATCACTAAGTGGCACAGTAGTATCAGGCATAGAGGTAGTTTCATCATAAGTATCATGCATAGCAGAAGTGGCATCATCAATAACATGCGACATATCAGAACGAATAGCAGAAGCAGGTGTAGGTGTCGCAAGCTTACTCAAAATAGAAGGTGAATCAAGTGCAGAGCTAAATGGCAGTTCCTTACCTCCCCTCGTAGTTAAGGGATAGATCTTGGTTTTTGGATCTCTCAAGTTCTTCATAATGATAAGCAGATATATATATCCCAAGTGACTCAAAGAATAGAGCTATGCTCCCCGGCAACGGCGCCAAAAAATAGTCATGATAACCCACAAGTATAGGGGATCGCAACAGTTTTCGAGGGTAGAGTATTCAACCCAAATTTATTGATTCGACACAAGGGGAGCCAAAGAATATTCTCAAGTATTAGCAGCTGAGTTGTCAATTCAACCACACCTGGAAACTTAATATCTACAGCAAAGTATTTAGTAGCAAAGTAATATGATAATAGTGGTAACGGTAGCAAAAGGTAATGATAACAGAAGTAATGTTTTTGGTATTTTGTAGTGATTGTAACAATAGCAACGGAAAAGTAAATAAGCGAAAACAATATATGGAAAGCTCGTAGGCAATGGATCGGTGATGGAGAATTATGCCGGATGCGGTTCATCATGTAATAGTCATAACCTAGGGTGACACAGAACTAGCTCCAGTTCATTGATATAACGTAGGCATGTATTCCGAATATAGTCATACGTGCTTATGGAAAAGAACTTGCATGACATCTTTTGTCCTACCCTCCCGTGGCAGCGGGGTCCTTACGGAAACTAAGGGATATTAAGGCCTCCTTTTAATAGAGAACCGGAACAAAGCATTAACAAATAGTGAATACATGAACTCCTCAAACTACGGTCATCACCGGTAAGTATCCCGATTATTGTCACTTCGGGGTTAATGGATCATAACACATAATAGGTGACTATAGACTTGCAAGATAGGATCAAGAACACTCATATATTGATGAAAACATAATAGGTTCAGCTCTGAAATCATGGCACTCGGGCCCTAGTGACAAGCATTAAGCATAGCAAAGCCATAGCAACATCAATCTCAGAACATAGTGGACACTAGGGATCAAACCCTAACAAAACTAACTCGATTACATGATAGATCCCATCCAACCCATCACCGTCCAACAAGCCTACGATGGAATTACTCACGTACGGCGGTGAGCATCATGAAATTGGTGATGGAGGATGGTTGATGATGACGATGGCGATGGATTCCCCTCTCCGGAGCCCCGAACGGACTCCAGATCAGCCCTTCCGAGAGGCTTTAGGGCTTGGCGGCGGCTCCGTATCGTAAAACGTGATGATTTCTTCTCTCCAATTTTTCTCTCCCCGAAACACAATATATGGAGTTGGAGTTGGAGTTGGAGAGGCAACATGGGGCCCACGAGGTAGGGGGGCGCGCTCCCCACCCTCGTGGAGAGGTGGTGGCCCCCTGGCCTTCATCTTTTGCAGGTATTTTTCATATTTTCTGAAAAGTTGCTCCGTGAAGTTTCAGGTCATTCCGAGAATGTTTGTTTCTGCACATAAATAACACCATGGTAATTCTGCTGAAAACAGCGTCAGTCCGGGTTAGTTCCATTCAAATCATGCAAGTTAGAGTCCTAAACAAGGGCAAAAGTGTTTGGAAAAGTAGATACGACGGAGACATATCAATATGCAAAAGAAAAAAAGATGTGGATAATGATATTGTCAAATTATTTTTTCCTTTCTCATTACGAGATCATGCTAAAACTTGGTTTGCATCCTTGCCACGAAATAGTGTGGATTCTTGGGATAAGTGTAAGGATGCTTTTATTGCCAAGTATTTTCCTCTTGCGAAAATTATTTCTCTTAGAAATCAAATTATGAATTTCAAGCAACTTGATCATGAACATGTTTCCCAATCTTGGGAGAGGATGAAATTAACGATAAGAAACTGCCCTACTCATGGTTTGAACTTATGGATGATCATACAAAAAAATTATGCGAGATTGAACTTTGTTTCTAGAAATCTTTTAGATTCCACCGCGAGTGGTACTTCTATGGAAATCACAGTAGGTTAAGCCACAAAATTTCTTGATAACATTATGGCAAATTATTCACAATGGCATACCGAAAGAACCTCGACTAGTAAAAAGCTGAATTCTGTTGAAAAAATTAGTACTTTGAGTGATAAATAGACACGCTTATGAAATTGGTTTCTATTAAAGTACTCATATTGATCCTAATGATGTGCCATTGTCTACTTTAATTGAGCAAAACAATGATCCTGTAGATGTTGATTTTGTCTCCTGAAATAAATTCAATAGTAATGCTAATAGAGGTAATTTTAATTCTAGGTCATTTCCCAGAAATTCCTCTAATAATTATGGCAACTCCTATGGTAATTCTTATAATAGTAATAATAGGTTGCCCTCTGATCTTGAAGTAATATTAAAGAATTTATTAGTGCTAAAAAAGTTTTCAATACTACGATAGAAGAAAAAATGTGTAAACTTGATGATATGTCTAGAAGCATGGATATAATCATTCATGATGTGGAAAAATCTTAAATCTAAATTTTTTCCATCCAAGCTTGATATTGATGAATCAATTAAAGCTCTTTATGTCTCCATGGGTGAAAGTAAAGAAAGAACTGCTAGGTTGAGGGCTAAGAGAGAATTATTAGAAAAAGCAATTATGCCCGGTTTTTATCATAGTAATGATGAAGATATTAACATGATTGGTGTTTCTTCCATTGAATATTTATTTAGCAATGTAAAGCTTGATGAAGAGGGGATTGAAGAAGAGTCAACTTTAGCTATAAGGCGTCCCCATAATTCGGAGGCTGAAAATCTCAATGAAAAAATGATAAAAGCGGGATTGGAGAGGTAAAAACTTTAAATAGTGATGTGCCCACTCTTTTGGATTTCAAGGAATTTAATTATGATAGTTGTTATTTAATTTAGTCTATTTCCTTGTTGCAATCCATCATAAATTCAGCCAATGCTTATGAACAAAATAATGCTTTTACTAAACATATTGTAGAAGCGATGATGAAAGCTTTAGAAGAAAAGCTAGAATTGGAGATTTCAATACCTAGGAAATTATATGATGAATGGGAACCTACCATTAAAGTTAAAATTAAAAACTACGAGTACAATGCTTTTTGTGATTTGGGTGGTAGCATTTCCACAATACCAAAATCTCTATGTGATGTGCTATGTTTTATCAATACGGAAGAATGTTCTCTTAATTTGCACTTGGCGGATTCTACTATTAAAAATCTTTGGGTAGAATAAATGATGTTCTTATTCTTGCAAATAGAATTATGTACCCGTTGATCCATTGTTCTTGATATTGATTGTAATCCATCTTGTCCCATAATACTTGGTAGACCGTTCTTATGTACCATAGGTGTTATTATTGATATGAAAGAAGAGAATATAAAATTTCAATTTCCATTAAAAGGGTATGGAACACTTCCCTAGAGAGAAAATTAGGCCACCATATGAATCCATTATGAGGGCCACCTATGGAACTAAAACTAAGGATGACAACACTTGAAATTATGCATTATGCCTAGCTAGGGGCCTAAAACAATAGCGCTAGTTGGGAGGCAACCTAATAGTTATCTTTATTTTTCTTGTTTCTTTTTTTGTGCACACAATTATGCTACTGTTATGGTTGTCTTTTTGTGTTTTAATTAGTGTTTGTGCCAAGTAAAGCCTTTGGGATGATTTGGATGATAGTTGCTTTGATTCTATGAAAAAATAGAAACTTTCACGTCTAGTAGCAGAATTGTTAAAATTTGCCGGAGTGTGATAAAATTCTGAATTTATTTACTTATGATTTACATACAAATTTCCCACATTTTCCTAATTGTTCAAAAAATTTGGAGTTAAAGAAGTATGGTCATTGTTTGAATTACTACAGACTGTTCTGTTTTTGTCAGATTCTGTTTTCGTTGCATTGTTTGCTTGTTTTGATGAAACTATGGATTCTATCGGGGGGTATATGCGATGGATATGTTAGAATATAGTAGGTATAATGCAATAATAAAATATGAATGGGTTTAAAACAGTACCTAAAGTAGTGATTTGCTTTATTATACTAACGGATCTCATGAAGGTTTTGTTGAGTTTTGTGTGCTGAAGTTTTAAAGTTTTTGGTGAGATCACGATGGATGGAGGAATGAGGAGTGGAAATAGCCTAAGCTTGGTGATTCCCTAGGCACCCCAAGGTAATATTCAAGGATTCCAAAAGCATCTAAGCTTGTGGATGCCTCGGAAGGCATCCCCTCTTTCTTCTACAATTCATCGGTATATTACTTGGAGCTATATTTTTATTCATCACGTGATATGAGTTTTGCTTGGAGCGTCATGTATTATACGAGTCTTTGCTTTGTTTCCTTTTTATTTTGTCACAATCATCCTTTCTCGACACACCTATTTGATAGGGACACACATTTTTCGTGATTTGTTAGAATACTCTTTGTGCTTCACCTATATCTTTTGAGCTAGGCAGTTGCTCTAGTGCTTCACTTATATCTTTTTGAGCACTGTGGTAATTATATTTTGAAGAAATATTTGCACTCTCATGCTTCACTTATATATTTTTGAGAGTTGATAATAATAATGGTAATTTGCACAAGATGTGAATTTAGCCCCAATGTGATGAATATTCATGAAGGATATAATAAATACTTTCATATAGATCAATGAATATGATAAGTTTGATTCCTTGAAATAGTTTTGCGATATGAAGATGATAATATGTGAGTTATGCTAGTTAGTAATTGTGGTTTAGTAAGAATATTGATGTTAAGGTTTGTGATTCCCTTTTTATGCACGTAAAGTCAATAGTTATGCAACAAAATTATATCCTACTCATGGTGCATTATTTAGTGTTAATTATGTTCAATGCATGTTTATGACCTTTTTGTTTTTTGGTTGTCGCTTCTCAATCTATTTGCTAGCCTCCATTTGCACTAAGCGTGAATGCTTCTTGTGCATCCAACTCCTTAAGCCTAAAGTTTTGCCAAATGAGTCCACCATACCTACATATATGCAGTATTTACATGCCGTCCTAAGTAAATTTGCATGTGCTAACTCTAATCATTCAAAAAAAATCCATTTTGTGTTCTCGTACCGCTCATGAAGTGGTAGGGGGTGGCCAATATCTTCCATGCTAGGCAGGTTATTCTCATGATGAGTGCTTATTCACTTGCAATTGCACGAGAAAGTGGCAGGTAACAGGGATGCCCAGTCCTAGAATGAGTTAAAATGAAAATGAAAAAAATAAACTCCCCCTTGGAAAGTTGAAAGTTTGGAAGGCACCCATGGATACATCTAGCCATGGATCATGAAAGAATGGTGGAGGGGGAGTAAACTTTATTTTCTGTTTGAGAACCACCTATAATGTGTCTAGCATGGAAGATGTTGGGAATTCTCGGCCGTGACGTTGACAGGAAAAGCGTGCATCTCAAAATAATTTTATCTCTCCATTTTAAGCTTCGAGCTCTGACACCTCTGTGTAGGAACAAAGTATGTCTACCAGAGGGGGTGAATGGGAGTTTTAAAATTTCTTCCAGAAATCTCAAAACTCTCGGAACCCAACAGCGGAGCAAATGAAAACAGAGTACAGCGAGCGAATACAAGCTATCGAATGGAAATTAAGAACATGCATAGAGACAAATCACATACTTGAAAATGTGCTAAAGTAACAAAGGATAATAGAGGTATCGGTGATGCTCGATGGCGACAAGGTATTTGGTAGACCAATTCGTCCTTCTGCACAAAGACTACGTCTGGTTGGAGGGGTTGTGACTTAACACGGAAGATAAACTCTCTTCGCCCTATTCTCCTCGACAATTGGTTCGTCAACCAATGCCGATCACTCATGGTAGATACTTGAGGTGATCTTCGAACCTTTATAGACTTCTTCTTAGACAGTGGTACAACGAGGTGCTACACAGACGGTTTTTAACCCCTTTTCGCGACGACATTTGGAACCGTCACCAAGTGTGTGTGAGCGATAGGGGGTCCTTCCCACACGACTCACAAAACGTCGGGGATATGCCCTCCTGGCACACACGCTCGGCAAAATGAGGTCGTGTGCGACCGGCGAGCGATCAAATACGGTTATACGTACAGTAGTGCTAAAAAATTACAATTATACAGGCGAAATCATTTCCGGTCGTAAGTACATCCCACATAGTCAGTCCCCGCTAAACGTTTCCGTTCGTATATACACCCCACACAGTCGCGCCAAGGAAAATGTTTCCGTTCGTAAGTACATCACACACGATATTAACAACTTTATTGTTTGCGTTATTAAATGCATCACACACAGTTTGTGGAAGAAACTGTGTGACAAAGGTTGTCCATCATGCATAGTTTTTATGTGGTAAACGTTTGCGCAAGGTGGCCTAACGCAAACAATTTTCAAGAGAAGGTCGTGTGTGATTGTTCATTGATCCAACACGGTTTATTCCTAGATACTATGTGTGTTGCCTGAGGTCATCGCCCACGGTATTTTCTCAATAATCGTTTGCAATAGCAAAACCCAATTAGCAGGCTAATTCGCCATTAGCAGGCTAACTACCCTATTATTAATAATCCAATTATTAATCTAATTGACATTCATATTAAGCACATAATATATTTTATTTCCATATTAAGGAAGCATGATTTCATAATTGAAATACATTAGAGTTCAACATGATATATCCAGCACTCAGCTACCCCATTACACAACTGCACCACCAGCAAGTTTCACATGCAACATGTAGAACCTTTCGAGATTAGCATCATAGACGGTACATAGAAAGATGCATCTCATCTTGAAAACTGCTGAAGCGGAAGGCGAATATTGAGCCTTCATTCATGTTGAAGGTCTTTGCAACTTTAGGCCAGTGCCTGTGGATGATTGACCGTCCGTCCTTTATCCTCTTCAGGAACACTTCAATATTGAACCGTGGGTGTTGTATGAAAACCTTCCTCGCCTCCTGACCATAGAGGTGGTTTGAGAGGTAATCATCAGTGAACTGCTTTGGAAAGGCCTGGAAACAAGGATGTGCATAAATATCTTCTCTATATTGGAAATGGGGCAAAGGAATAAAAAAAGGCAAGGTATAATAGTTAGTACCATCTTGTAGTGAACTGATGTCTTCTTCATTGTGCAGACAAAGAACTTGTTGTTTTTTGTCGCTAATTTCTTTATCCTAAAAATCTTTCCGAGTTTCTTGACTTGATTGATATTCATGGACAAGTCATTTCCCCATATGCAAAAAGGGTCGAACAGTGGGTCAAAACCTCTGACAACAGGACCTACATGTGCAAGACCAAATTGTTAAAAACCTAAATATTAGAATGGTTCCTGCAATTGCACAATAATGTGCTATTAGACAACGTACCATGCACGTGCTAACCTCGATTGTAAACCTTAGTGCTTCCCATTGTTTCCCTCAAACACATATAAGGTAGTTAGTCATCAGGTTAAGTAAGGGTTCGCATGCTATTAGTAAAATATGTTGATGAAAAATAAGCACATTGCTTTATCCAAACCAAGCATGATTAAGAACTAGGAAATATAGCACTTGTATATGTTTCTCATGTATTAAGTGCAGCCAAATTCGATTTATTCCTCACATGCACAACAATACAAAATTCTACCCACGACAATTGGACATTGCATTGTAGAATTGAACCAAGCAGTTAACTAAACACCACAACAAATGAACCAAACATTAACTGAGCACCACATTGCACAATATAACATACTCCTAATAGAAGATCAGACAGTTAACCAAACCAAGCATGCTTAACAACTTAGAAATATAGCAATTGTATTTGTTTCTCATGTATTTACTACAGCCAAATTCAATTTATTCCTCACATGGTATACAATAACAGAATGCACCCACAACAATTGAACATCACATTGCAGAATTGAACCAAACAGTTAACTAAACACCACAACAAATGAACCAAATGTTAACTGAGCACCACATTGCATAATATAACATACTCCTAATAGAAGATCAGACAGTTAACCAAACCAAGCATGCTTAACAACTTGGAAATATAGCAATTGTATTTGTTTCTCATGTATTTAGTACAACCAAATTCGATTTACTTCTCACATGGGATACAACAACAGAATGCGCCCACAACTATTGAACATTGCATTGAAGAATTGAACCAAACAGTTAAAAACACCACAACACAAATGAACCAAACATTAACTGAGCACCACATTGCACAATGTATAACCAAACCAAGCATGCTTGACAACCTGGAAATATAGCCATTGTATCCGTTTCTCATGTATTTTGTAAAGATAAATTCGATTTATTTCTCACATGGAAGACAATACAAAATTGCAGCCCGAAGAATTGAACATCACATTTGCAGAATCGAACCAAACAGTTAACTGAAGACGGCAACTAATTAACCAAACAATTAATAAGTGACCACCACACTGCACGACATATAGAACATATACACTAGAGCAACAGACTGCATGGTAAAACTAGATAGCACAATTCACTAGAATTTGTTAAGGAAAGACAGGAGCAGCACACGCAACGGGTAAATCGAGAATGCTTAACCGACATAGCTAGCAAATGGCAAGGTGCTCCTCCAAGATCTGGGGGTTGGCACGAATGGCAGCCATCACGACCTCATCCGTGCATGCGGCCGCAATTTGCTTCTCCGTTGCCAAATGCTCCTTGAGCTCCTGGCTATACTGCGTGCACCATGGCTTAGGGTGGCGCTTATTTGGTGGAGGGGTCGGTGATTTGGGTGGAAGGTGTCACTCCGGCGGTTGGGGCATGTGGGATGTGGAAGGAGGAGGAGGATGGGGGTTGGGTGTGGATTACCTGCCTAGATAGACAAGGCCAAGCAGCGTGAAAGAGGGTCGCCGGTGAGGTGGTGGCGCTGCAAGCAAGGAGTGAAGGTTTCAACTTGGAAAGGAAGGCGGAAACAGGGGAAATGTGACTTTTGGTAAGGGGAAGGGGAAGGGGAGGTAGATATTTCCGTGGAAGCCGAAAATTTGGAATCGCTTCAGCGAAAAAACTGGTGCGAAACGTACCATTAGACACGGTCCCTTATTCAGAACTGTGCATGATATGTGAACATCACAAACGATTCAAATAGCTTAACCCGTGTGTGATGAGTTTGAACGTCAAATTTTTTGGTTCGAATTTCCCTGTTGTCGGTGCAACAAACCCTGGGTCTGTTGCCTAGACTGTGCACAGGCATGGGAACGAGATTGGAGCACCAACCCAAGTCAGAGTACAAGAAACCAAGAGATTTGAAGGACTAACATGCAGATCAGAAGGACCAAGAACGAGCCAAGGAATTAGGATATCGTCAAGAGAAGAAGCCTCCCTTGCCGGGCAGGCGAGCCCGGCAAGGGGCAAGGCCACCCCAGAAACTGACAGCCAAAACACCCCGGCAGGGCCTGCCGGGGTTCACGGAGGCAAAACCACCTTGCCAACCACTCTATCACGACCCACGTCGTCGATCAGCGCGGTGTCAAGCTGCAAAGTGATTAAGTGGTAGCCATTTGCCACATGGCGGCCATTTCCTACAGGAGAAACCCGCAGATGACACCCGTCCTGCAACGTGTTAAGAGAACACGCGCGGAGCTGGCAAGATAGCCCGGCAAGCCCTGTCGGGCAACCAACGATGTGACGTTAAGCGGTGCATTTAATGCCAGTCCGCAGAGTTAGGTATGATAGTATTGTTTGCTATCTTATCAGTGTGTAATGACTACTTTGCCACTGTGGTTACCCCTTGACCTATAAAAGGAGGCCCATGTCAACCGTAGAAAGGGTTAGAAGGTTGGATAACTCACACCTCCATACGCGCATAGTTGTTGCTGCCTGAGGCAACCCTTGCCGGGCAAGTGTACTATGTAGCACCACCACCTTTCCACCATCAATCCACCAAAGTAGGAGCAGGGTTTTACGCCTCGCGGTGGCCCGAACATGGGTAAATTGCCCGTGAGATCTCTGCCGTGCTGCCCCACGCTCGTCTGCTCTTTGTGCAACGCGTCGCCCCCCTGCCGAATCAACAAGGGACCTCCTGGTCCCATAGGTGGCCGTGGTTTCCCGTGACATCTTTGGCGCGCCAGGTAGGGGGCTCGCTTGCACGAACTTGAAGGCGTACGCAGCGCGTCGACCTCATCACCAGCGTCATCTTCAATGATGCCATCAACCATGGCGCCCAAGAAGAAGCCCGGTCCTTCAGCTCACCCGTCCACCTCGAAGGCTCCGCCACCCGCGGCCTCCAACGCTGTGAGGGGCGCGGAAGCGCGCGAGGACGCGAACGCTACTAGGGAAGTGGTTGGAGCAGGCGACGCTATCGCCACTTCCCGCGTAGCCGACACAGGAGCAGGAGGGTACCGGCGGAGGGCAGCATCAGCAACACTCCGACGGTCATGCTCTGCAAGGTACATGTGAGGGGGTCACTCCATCTGCACCCCTCTCCCCCACCGACGGGCACAACTACAACAACGGCGCTCGGACTAGGGCGAACCATCGCCCTCCGGCCGCCCCACCACAGGTGCGGTCGCAGCGCGTGCACCTCCCCCAGGATAGGCCAACCAAGCCGTTGCGCCCGACGGAGCCACTGGCCCTCGAGCACCTTCGCCACACCACATCCAGGTGGTTGCCCCGCAGCGACAATAGGGGCGCTGCGTTACCACCACTGGTACCATCAGGAGCCGAGCAACGGTACAGTTGGCTTCGTCATCATCCCTGCCAAGTACATCTTCGGAGTCCATGGTGCGAGCTCAGCTGCTTCTGAGGTTTCCACCAACGGCCAAGCAGAAGGATGAGTGGCATGCCACCATCCAAAGTCTGCTCGGTTTCGCCGAAGCTGGGGGCTTACGGTGAGTTGGCCTGCCGCGACCTCTCCAAGCGACAACGACAGCTCGTGCTGTTGACCGCACAAAAGGGGCCATCCCCATGGTGCAATCCCCGCCACGGCATCTAGTACGAGCGCGGCAGAATCAAGACCCCGACGACGTCTCAATGGCCTCTTTTGACCCTCGAGCACGTCTAGGCCAACGTCGAGCCCCGTAGGATAGGTGGAGAGGAGACGCGCGTGTCGTCGAGCAATGCCGCGACGACCTCCACCGGACCGACGGGTACGACGGCCTCAACGTCAATGAGCCTGCGCTCGGTGTTGGCGGGTGCCTACCTTTCGAGGTTGGCTGTCCTGCCTTTACACGAGAGCTGCAGCAAGTCCATTGGCCGTCTATTTGCACGTTCAAGCCAGAGATACCTGAGAAATACGACGGGAGGCTGAACCCGGCAGAGTTCCTGAGCATCTACACCATCACTATTCAGGATGCCGGAGGAAGAGATGAGAAGGTGCTCGCCAACTACTTCCCTTTGGCTCTCAAGTCCAATGTGAGGTCTTGGTTGATGCACCTACCGGAGAACTCCATTTCATCATGGGCTGACCTGTGCCATGAGTTCATTGGTGCTTTCACTGGCGGTCATCAAGAACCGGGCAGGCCCAGTGATTTACAACTTCTCCAGCAGAAGGAATGAGAAATCCTATGTAAGTATTTACAGATATTCAGCAAAGTCCATAGAAATATCCCAAATATCCATCCGGCAGCGGTAATAGCCGCATTCCATTCCAATGTGTGCAAGCATCGTATTCGTTCCAAGATGAACGTGCGCTTGCCCAAGACTATGAAGGATCTTTACACACTAGTGGATAAGTGTGCCCAGATGGAAGAGGGAAGGAAGTTTCCTGGAGAGGAAGATTGCACCAATGTTGATTCAGAGGACACAGATGAATCAACTAGTTAGAAGAAGAGCAAGAAGCGCAGTAAGAAGCGGAGAGATATCGATAAGGGAGTGATGACTGTTGAAGGTTCTGGTACGCCTAGTACCGGCAAGAAGGCCAACGCTGAGGCCCCTGGCAAGGAAGCTGCCACGTGCACTGATTGCCGGGAAGCTTCTGCCGCTGAGAAATCTGGGAACGGTGATGGGCCATACTGCAAGATTCATTGGACCAAGGGCCATGACCTTCAAGAGTGTCATCAGGTAGAGCAGCTTGTCAAGAAACAAAGAGCAGCGTATGAGAAGTAACATAAGGAAAAGGGTCAGAATGTTGCTGGCGGTAAGGGTTGGGGCAATGAAGTAGACCGCCCCGGCAAACCCTTTCGGAACCAAGGAAAGCCCGCCAGGGGTCGAGAGAAGGAAACCTGTGATGATGAGAGTGATGGAGGGGATGAAGAGGAAACCAGTGAGCAGGAATTTCAGAAGTCCACTGATGCCCTGTGCATTGACGGAGGTGCATCTCTACACGCCTCTCACCGCTAGCTCAAATGGTGGGCAAGAGAGGTCAATGCCGTGGAACTAGCGCGAGAGGCCTGGAAACCGCTCAAATGGTCCCGTACGCCCATCATCTTCGACTAAGAGGACCATCCTGGCCGTACCACTGTGATAGGATGTTTGCCGTTGTTGGTCTCTCCAACAATCCGCAACCTCATGGTCTCAAAGATGCTGGTGGATGATACGTCTCCAACGTATCTATAATTGTTGATTGCTTCATGCTATATTATCTACTGTTTTGGACATTATTGGGATTTATTATCCACTTTTATATTATTTTTGGGACTAACCTATTAACCGGAGGCCCAACCCAGAATTGCTGTTTTTTTGCCTATTTTAGGGTTTCAAAGAAAAGGAATATCAAATGGAGTCCAAACGGAATGAAACCTTCGGGAACGTGATTTTCTCATCGAATACAACTCAGGAGACTTGGACCCTACGTCAAGACACGTAACAGGAGGCCACGAGGTAGGGGGGCGCGCCTACCCTCTCAGGCGTGCCCTCCACCCTCGTGGGCCCCTTGTTGCTCCACCGACGTACTTCTTCCTCCTATATATACCCACGTACCCCAAACGATCAGATACGAAGCCAAAACCCTAATTCCACCGCCGTAACTTTCTGTATCCACGAGATCCCATCTTGGGGCCTGTTCCGGAGCTCCGTCGGAGGGGACATCGATCATGGAGGGCTTCTTCATCAACACCATAGCCCCTCCGATGAAGTGTGAGTAGTTTACCTCAGACCTACGGGTCCATAGTTAGTAGCTAGATGGCTTCTTCTCTCTTTTTGGATCTCAATACAATGTTCTCCCCCTCTCTTGTGGAGATCTATTCGATGTAATCTTCTTTTTGTGGTGTGTTTGTTGAGACCGATGAATTGTGGGTTTATGATCAAGTCTATCTATGAATAATATTTGAATCTTCTCTGAATTATTTTATGTATGATTGGTTATCTTTGCAAGTCTCTTCGAATTATCATTTTGGTTTAGCCTACTAGATTGATCTTTCTTGCAATGGGAGAAGTGCTTAGCTTTGGGTTCAATCTTGCGGTGTCCTTTCCCGGTGACACTAAGGGCAGCAAGGCACGTATTGTATTGTTGCCATTGAGGATAACAAGATGGGGTTTTCTTCATATTGCATGAGTCTACCCCTCTACATCATGTCATCTTGCTTAAGGCGTTACTCTGTTTTTAACTTAATACTCTAGATGCATGCTGGATAGCGGTCGATGAGTGGAGTAATAGTAGTAGATGCAGGCAGGAGTCGGTCTACTTGTCTCGGACGTGATGCCTATATACATGATCATACCTAGATATTCTCATAACTATGCTCAATTCTGTCAATTGCTCAACAGTAATTTGTTCACCCACCGTAGAATACTTTTGCTCTCGAGAGAAGCCACTAGTGAAACCTATGGCCCCGGGTCTATCTTTATCATATCAATCTCCTCCTACTTAGTTATTTACTTTGCTATTTACTTTGCCTTTATTTTACTTTGCATCTTTATCATAAAAATACCAAAAATATTATCTTATCATATCTATCAGATCTCACTCTCGTAAGTGGCCCTATAGGGATTGACAACCCCTATTTGCGTTGGTTGCGAGGATTTATTTGTTTTGTGCAGGTGCGAGGGACTCGCGCGTAGCCTCCTACTAGATTGATACCTTGGTTCTCAAAAACTGAGGGAAATACTTACGCTACTTTGCTGCATCATCCCTTCCTCTTCAGGGAAAACCAACGCAGTGCTAAAAGAGGTAGCAGTGGACGGCGGGGCCAGGCTGAATCTGATTTCCTTGGCAGTTATCAATAAGCTTCAGATAGGAGAAGAAGAGCTAGAGGTTACCAGTATGTTTCAAGGAGTTAATCCTAGCAGGAGCCGTCCTAAGGGAAAGATCACGTTGCCGGTAACGTTTCAGGGAGAGCTAAACTACTAGACTGAGAGGATTGTGTTTGATCTGGTTGATCTCCCCCTGCCGTACAATGGGATTCTTGGACGCCCGGCTCTGGCTAAGTTCATGGCGGCATCCCACTATGCCTACAACACTTTGAAGATGCCTGGGCCACTGGGAGTCATCACTATCCCATCAGATGAGAAGGATGCAATCATTTGTGTGGACAAGATGTACCGGGACGCGGTCGCGGCAGAGGCAGCGGCGGCTCCCGCAAGGAAAGTAATGAAAATAAGAGAGACTGTAGGGACTCCGACAAAGAGTCCGGGAAGCATGGCCCCACTGAGTGCACGACACCCGTTGACGATGTGCCGGGCTGTTCTAACAGCAAGAGATCCAAGGTCGCTGCACCCCAAGAGAAGAAGGTCCCGGCAGGGCTGGCTGGCATTGATGGTACTTTTACTATCAGCGCCACCCTCAATGACAAATAGGAAAGCGCTCTTGTTGCCTTCCTGTGGGCAAATATCGACGTGTTTGCTTGGCAACCATCTAATATCCCCGGTGTTCCTAGGGAGGTAATCGAGCACCACCTTGTTGTCTACCCACATGCCCGACTTGTCAAGCAGAAAGTCTGGAAGCAGGCCTTGGAGAGCCAGCAGTTTATTGCAGAAGAGATCAAGAAGATTGAGGCAACTGGTTTGGTCAGAGGAGTATTGCACCCCACGTGGTTGGCAAATCCAGTGTTAGTCCAGAAAACTAACGGGAAGTGGAGGCTTTGCATAGATTTCACAGATCTCAACAAGGCCTGCCCGAAAGACACATTTCCCTTCCCGCGCATCGACCAAATTGTGGATTGCACTTCGGGTTGTGATTTGCACACTTTTTGGATGCATACTCTGGGTATCACCAAATCTTCATGTCCAAGGAAGATTAAGAGAAGACGTCGTTTATCGCTCCTTGTGGTACGTACTGCTTTGTCCGCATGCCATTTGGATTAAAGAGTGTCGGGTCCACTTTTGCAAGGGCAATCCAGATTGGTTTTGAGCCACAGTTGCATAGAAACATAGAAGCCTACATGGATGATATAGTGGTCAAGACCAAGGATAATGCCATCCTTATTTAGGATTTGGAAGAGACATTTGATAACCTGTGCAAGATCAATCTAAAGATCAACCCGGAGAAGTGTGTATTTGGTGTTCCCTCTAGCAAGTTGCTTGGTTTCTTTGTATCCCACCGCGGGGTCGAAGCCAACCCTGACAAGATCAAGGTCATCGAGTAGAACCAGGCGCCAAGGACAGTTAAGGATGTGAGGCACCTGACAGGATGTGTTGCCGCACTAAGCTGATTCATTTCCAAGTCTGCCGAGCGCGCCCTGCCATTCTTCAAAATTTTGAAGAAGGCCGGCCCTATGAAGTGGACCCCAGAAGCAGATGCAGCTTTGCAAGAGTTGAAAGCTTACTTGTCCTATGTGCCTACCTTGGTTGCTCCCAAACCCCAGGAGCCGTTGTTGCTATACTTGGCGACAACCAACCAAGTGGTCAGTGCGGCCCTGGTAGCGCAGTGAGAAGAGGATGAGGCAGAAAGTGAACAGAGATTGACAGAATCAGAGAAGGATCAGGGCAGAAATGAGCACGACAACGAGAGCAACCCCAAGGACGCGGCAAGGAAGAAAGTGGTGTAGTGATACGTCTCCAACGTATCTATAATTTTTGATTGTTCCATGCTATTATATTATCTATTTTGGATGTTTAATGGGGTTTAATATGCTCTTTTATATTATTTTTGGGACTAACCTATTAACCGGAGACCCAGTGCCAGTTTCTTTCTTTGCCTATTTCAGTGTTTCGCAGAAAAAGAATACCAAACGGAATGAAACCTTCGCGATGATCTTTCTTAGACCGAAATAAAACCAGAATACTTGGAGTTGAAGTCTAGAATTCCATGAGGCGGCCACGAGGCAGGAGGGCATGCCCAGGGGGGGTAGGCGCGCCCCCACCCTCATGGGCCCCATGGAGCTTCACCTACGTACTTCTTTGGCCTATATATACCCTTATACCCTAGAAACATCAGGGGGAGCCACGGAACCACTTCTCCACCGCCGCAACCTTTTGTACCTGTGAGATCCCATCTTGGGGCCTTTTCCGGTGATCTGCCGGAGGGGGAATCGATCACGAAGGGCTTCTACATCAACACCATAGCCTCTCCGATGAAGCATGAGTATTTTACCACAGACCTTCGAGTCCATGGTTATTAGCTAGATGGCTTCTTCTCTCTCTTTGATTCTCAATACAAAGTTCTCCTCGATGTTCTTGGAGATCTATTCGATGTAATACTCTTTTGCGGTGTGTTTGCCGAGATTCGATGAATTGTGGGTTTATGAACTTGATTATCTATGAATATTATTTGGTTCTTATCTGAATTCTTATATGCATGATTTGATATCTTTGGCCTACTAGATTGATCTTTCTTGCAATGGGAGAAGTGCTTAGCTTTGGGTTCAATCTTGCGGTGTCCTTTCCCAATGACAGTAGGGGCAGCAAGGCATGTATTGTATTGTTGCCATCGAGGATAAAAAGATGGGGTTTATGTCATATTGCTTGAGTTTATCCCTCTACATCATGTCATCTTGCTTAATGCATTACTCTGTTCTTATGACTTAATACTCTAGATGCATGCTGGATAGCGGTCGATGTGTGGAGTAATAGTAGTAGATGCAGAATCGTTTCGATCTACTTGACACGAAATTGAAGCCTATATTCATGATCATTGCCTTAGATATCTTCATAACTATGCACTTTTCTATCAATTGCTCGACAGTAATTTGTTCACCCACCGTAATACATGCTATCATGAGACAAGCCACTAGTGAAACCTATGGCCCCCGGGTCTCTTTCTTATTATATTGCATCTCTTTTATTATCGCATCTCGTTTACTATTTTGCAATCTATACTTTCCAATCTATACAACAAAATACCAAAAATATTTATCTTACTATCTCTATCAGATCTCACTTTCGCAAGTGACCGTGAAGGGATTGGCAACCCCTTTATCACGTTGGTTGCGAGGTTCTTGATTGTTTGTGCAGGTACTAGGTGACTTGTGCGTTGTCTCCTACTAGATTGATACCTTGGTTCTCAAAAATTGAGGGAAATACTTATGCTACTTTGCTGCATCACCCTTTCCTCTTCAAGGGAAAACCAACGCATGCTCAAAAGGTAGCAAGAAGGATTTCTGGCGCCGTTGCCGGGGAGATCTATGCCAAGTCAAGACATACCAAGTACCCATCATAAACTTTTCTCCCTCGCATTGCATTATTTGCCATTTGCCTCTCATTTTCCTCTCCCCCACTTCACCTTTGCCACTTTATTCGCCCCTCTTTCATTTGTCTCTTTTCGCTTGCTTCTTGTGTGCTTGTGTGTTGGATTGATTGTTTGTCACGATGGCTCAAGATAATACTAAATTGTGTGACTTTTCCAATACCAACAACAATGATTTTATTAGCACTCCGATTGCTCCTACTAATGATGCCGAATCTTGTGAAATTAATACCGCTTTGTTGAATCTTGTTATGAAAGATCAATTTTCTGGCCTTCCTAGTGAAGATGCCGCTACCCATCTAAACAACTTTGTTGATTTGTGTGATATGCAAAAGAAGAAAGATGTGGATAATAATATTGTTAAATTGAAGCTATTTCCGTTTTCGCTTAGAGATCGTGCTAAAACTTGGTTCTCTTCTTTGCCTAAAAATAGTACCGATCCATGAAATAAGTGCAAAGATGCTTTTATCTCTAAGTATTTTCCTCATGCTAAAATTATCTCCCTTAGGAACGATATTATGAATTTTAAGCAACTTGATCATGATCATGTTGCACAAGCTTGGGAGAGGATGAAATTAATGATACATAATCGCCCTACTCATGGTTTGAATTTATGGATGATTATACACAAAATTTATGCCAGATTGAATTTTGCTTCTAGAAATCTTTTAGATTTGGCCGCGGGAGGCACTTTTATTGAAATCACTTTAGGAGAAGCTACTAAACTCCTAGACAATATTATGGTTAATTATTCTCAATGGCACATTGAAAGATCCACTAGTAAAAAAGTTCATGCAATTGAAGAGATTAATGTTTTAAGTGGAAAGATGGATGAACTTATGAAATTGTTTGCTAATAAAAGTGTTTCTTCCGATCCTAATGATATGCCTTTGTCCACTTTGATTGAGAATAATAAGGAATCTATGGATGTGAATTTTGTTGGTAGGAACAATTTTGGTAACAACGCGTATAGAGGAAACTTTAATTCTAGGCCGTTTCCTCTAATAATTATGGTAATTCCTACAACAAATCTTATTGAAATTTTGATAAGATGCCCTCTGATTTTGAGATTAGTGTTAAAGAATTTATGAGTTCGCAAAAGAATTTGAATGCTTTGGTTGAAGAAAAATTCCTTAAGATTGATGAGTTGGCTAGGAACGTGGATATAATTTCTCTTGATGTTGATTCTTTGAAACTTAGATCTGTTCCACCTAAGCATGAAATCAATGAGTCTCTCAAGGCCATGAGAATTTCCATTGATGAGTGCAAAGAAAGAACTGCCAGGATGCGTGCTAAAAAAGATTTCTTTGTGAAAGCGTGTTCTTCTAGTTTTCATGATAAAAATGATGAAGATCTAAAAGTGATTGATGTGTCTTCTATTAAATCCTTGTTTTCCAATATGAATCTTGATAAAGATGGGACTGGAGATGAGTCAACTTTACCTAAAAGGCATCCCAATGATTCAGAGTTTTTAGATCTTGATGCAAAAATTAATAAAAGTGGGATTGAAGAGGTCAAAACTTTACATAGCAATGAACCCACTATTTTGGATTTCAAGGAATTTAATTATGATAATTGATCTTTGATAGATTTTATTTCCTTGTTGCAATCCATTTTAAATTCTCCTCATGCTTATGATCAAAATAAAGCTTTTACTAAACATATCGTTGATGCTTTAATGCAATCCCATGAAGAAAAGCTTGAACTAGAAGTTTCTATCCCTAGAAAACTTTATGATGAGTGGGAACCTACTATTTAAATTAAGATTAAAGATTATGAATGCTATGCTCAATGTGATTTGGGTGCTAGTGTTTCCACGATTCATCCTTGTCCCGCGTAACCACAAGGGATCAATATTTAAAGTGGGCAGAGCCGAAATATGGCGAATTGCCGAGACCGGATACCTATCCGGCACACCGAAGAAGGCTTCTGGAGAGTGGACTTTTGAGTGGTTCTACATTGAGGACTGATGCGTCAATTTTGCATCATGCTTTTATATCGATATTTATTGCATTATGGGCTGTTATTACACTTTATGTCACAATACTTATGCCTATTCTCTCTTATTTTACAAGGTTTACATAAGGAGGGAGAATGCCGGCAGCTGGGATTCTAGGCTGGAAAAGGAGCAAAAATTAGAGACCTATTCTGCACAGCTCCAAAAGTCCTGAAACTTCATAGAAGCTATTTTTAGAATATATAAAAAATGTTGAGCGCAAGAAGTACCAGAGGGGGGCCACTCACCAGCCACGAGGGTGGGGGCCAGCCCTACCCCCCTGGGCGCGCCCCTGCCTCGTGGGCCCCATGGTGGCCCTCCGATGCCCATCTTCTGTTATATGGAGTCTTTCATTGAGGAAAAAATCATAAGCAAGCTTTCAGGACGACACTCCGCCGCCACATGGCGGAACCAATCTAGGGCTCTGGCGGAGCTGTTCTGCCGGGGAAACTTCCCTCTGGGTGGGGGAAATCATCACCATCGTCATCACCAATGATCCTCTCATCGGGAGGGGGTCAATCTCCATCAACATCTTCACCAGCACCATCTCCTCTCAAACCCTAGTTCATCTCTTGTATCCAATTCTTGTCTCTAAGTCTAGGATTGGTACCTGTAGGTTGCTAGTAGTGTTGATTACTCCTTGTAGTTGATGCTAGTTGGTTTACTTGGTGGAAGATCATATGTTCAGAACCTATATGCGCATTAATACCCATCTGATTATGAACATGAATATGCTTTGTGAGTAGTTACGTTTGTTCCTGAGGACATGGAGAAGTCTTGCTATTAGTAGTCATGTGAATTTGGAATTCATTCGATATTTTGATGAGATGTATGTTGTCTCTCCTCTAGTGGTGTTATGTGAACATCGACTACATGACACTTCACCATTATTTGGGCCTAGAGGAAGGCATTGGGAAGTAATAAGTAGATACTGGGTTGCTAGAGTGACAGAAGCTTAAACCCTAGTTTATGTGTTGCTTCGTAAGGGGCTGATTTGGATCCATATGTTTCATGCTATGGTTAGGTTTACCTTAATACTTTTGTTGTAGTTGCGGATGCTTGCAATAGAGGTTAATCATAAGTGGGATACTTATCCAAGTAATGATAGTACCCAAGCACCGGTCCACCCACATATCAGATTATCAAAGTACCGAACGCGAATCATATGAACGTGATGAAAACTAGCTTGACGATAATTCCCATGTGTCCTCGGGAGCGCTTTCTTCTATATAAGAGTTTGTCCAGGCTTGTTCTTTGCTACAAAAAGGATTGGGCCACCTTGCTGCACTTTATTTACTTTTGTTACTTGTTGCTTGTTACAAATTATCTTATCACAAAACTATCTATTACCTATAATTTCAGTGCTTGTAGAGAATACCTTACTGAAAACCGCTTATCATTTCCTTCTGCTCCTCGTTGGGTTCGACACTCTTACTTATCTAAAGGACTACGATAGATCCCCTATACTTGTGGGTCATCAAAACTCTTCTCTGGCGCCGTTGTCGGGGGAGTGAAGCGCCTTTGGTAGGTGGAATTTGGTAAGGAAAAATTTATATAATGTGCTGAAATTTACTATCACTTGTTACTATGGAAAGTAATCCTTTGAGGGGCTTGTTCGGGGTATCTTCACCCCAACCAATAGAGCAAAGAGTTGCTCCTCAACCTACTGAACCTACTGAAAATGAAAATGTCTACTTTGAAATTCCTTCGTGTATGATAGAAAAACTGCTAGCTAATCCTTTTGCAGGAGATGGAACATTACATCCTAATGAGCACCTAATATATGTGGATGAAGTTTGTGGATTATTTAATCTTGCAGGTATGCCCGATGATGTTATCAAGAAGAAGGTCTTCCCTTTATCTTTGAAGGGAGATGCATTGACATGGTATAGGCTATGTGATGATATGGGATCATGGAACTACAAATGATTGAAATTGGAATTTCATCAGAAGTTTTATCCTATGCATCTGGTTTATCGTGATCGTAATTATATATATAATTTTTGGCCTCGCGAAGGAGAAAGCATCGCTCAAGCTTGGGGAGGCTTAAATCAATGTTATATTCATGCCCCAATCATGAGCTTTCAAGAGAAATGATTATCCAAAAAATTTATGCTCGGCTTTCTGATAACAATCGCACCATGCTTGATACTTCTTGTGCTCGCTCTTTTATGATGAAGACTATTGAATTCATATGGGATTTATTGGAAAGAATTAAACGCAACTCTGAAGATTGGGATCTCGACGAAGGTAAGGAGTCAGGTATGACACCTAAGTTTGATTGTGTTAAATATTTTATGGATACCGATGTTTTCCGTAAATTTAGCACTAAATATGGACTTGACTTCGAGATAGTTGCTTCTTTCTGTGAATCTTTTGCTACTCATGTTGATCTCCCTTAGGAGAAGTGTTTTAAATATCATCCTCCCATTGAAGTAAAAGTAGCCGCACCTATTAAAGTTGAAGAAAAGACTATCACTTATAATGATCCTATTATTCCTACTGCTTATGTTGAGAAACCACCTTTTCCTGTTAGGATAAAAGATCATGCTAAAGCTTCAACCGTGGTTCGTAAAAGCAATATTAGAACCCATACACCTCCTGAGCAAGTTAAAGTTGAACCTAATATTGCTATTGTTAAGGATCTCTTGGCTGATAATATTGATGGGCATGTTATTTATTTATATGATGAAACTGCTAGAATTGCTAAACCTTGTGCTAAAGATAAACATAGACCTGTGGTAGGCACGCCTGTTATTTCTGTTAAAATAGGAGATCATTGTTATCATGGCTTGTGTGATATGGGTGCCAGTGCTAGTGCAATACCTATTGACTTATACAAAGAGATTATGCCTGATATTGCACCTGTTGAGTTAGAAGATATTGATGTCATAATTAAACTTGCCAATAGAGATACTATTTCACCAATTGGGATTGTTAGAGATGTTGAAGTCTTGTGTGGGAAAACTAAATATCCTGTTGATTTTCTTGTTCTTGGTTCCCCACAAGATAGCTTTTGTCCCATTATATTTGGTAGACCCTTCTTAAACACTGTTAATGCTAGGATAGACTGCAAAAAGGATGTTGTTACTATTGGTTTAGGTGATATGTCTCATGAGTTCAACTTTTCTAAATTTCGTAGACAACACCATGAAGAGAAACTGCCTAGTAAAGATGAAATTATTGGTCTTGCTTCTATTGCCGTACCTCCTAGTGATCCTTTAGAACAATATTTGCTAGACCATGAAAATGATATGTTTATGAATGAACGAAGGGAAATAGATGAAGTGTTCTTTAAACAGGGACCTATTCTGAAACACAACTTGCCTGTTGAATTCTTAGGGGATCCTCCTCCACCCAAGGGCGATCCCATGTTTGAGCTTAAACCATTGCCTAATACTCTTAAATATGCTTATCTTGATGAAAAGAAGATATATCCTGTTATTATTAGTGCTAACCTTTCAGAGAAGGAGGAAGAAAAATTATTGAAAACTCTGAAGAAGCACCGTGCTGCTATTGGATATACTCTTGATGATCTTAAGGGCATTAGTCCTACTCTATGTCAACACAAAATAAATTTGAAGAAAGATTCCAAACCAGTTATTGATCACCAACGACGGCTGAATCCTAAGATGAAAGAAGTGGTAAGGAAAGAAATATTAAAGCTCCTTGAGGCAGGTATAATTTATCCCGTTGCTGATAGTCAGTGGGTAAGTCCTGTCCATTGTGTTCCTAAGAAGGGAGGTATTATTGTCGTTCCTAATGATAAAGATGAATTGATTCCGCAAAGAATTATTACAGGTTATCGGATGGTAATTGCTTTCCACAAATTAAATAAGGCCACTAAAAAAGATCATTACCCCTTACCTTTCATTGATCAAATGCTAGAAAGATTATCCAAACATACACATTTTTGCTTTCTAGATGGTTATTCTGGTTTCTCTCAAATACATGTGTCAGCTGATGATCAATCAAAGACCACTTTTACTTGCCCTTTTGGTACTTTTGCTTATAGACGTATGCCTTTTGGTTTATGTAATACACCTGCTACCTTTCAAAGATGCATGATGGCTATATTCTCTGACTTTTGTGAAAAGATTTGTGAGGTTTTCATGGATGATTTCTCCGTTTATGGATCCTCTTTTGATGATTGCTTAAGCAACCTTGATCGAGTTTTGCAGAAATGTGAAGAAACTAACCTTGTCTTGAATTGGGAGAAGTGCCACTTTATGGTTAATGAAGGTATTGTCTTGGGGCACAAAATTTCTGAAAGGGGCATTGAAGTTGATAAAGCTAAAGTTGATGCTATTGAAAAGATGCCGTGTCCCAAGGACATCAAAGGTATAAGAAGTTTTCTGGGTCACACCGGTTTTTATAGGAGGTTCATTAAGGACTCCTCAAAAATTTCCCGGCCTTTGACTAATTTATTACAAAAAGATATACCATTCGTCTTTGATGATGATTGTGTAGAAGCATTTGAAATACTTAAGAAAGCATTGATCTCTGCACCTATTGTTCAGCCACCTGATTGGAATTTACCTTTTGAAATTATGTGTGATGCTAGTGATTATGCTGTAGGTGTTGTTCTAGGGCAAAGAGTTGATAATAAATTAAATGTTATTCAATATGCTAGTAAAACTCTAGACAATGCCCAAAGAAATTATGCTACTACTGAAAAAGAATTCTTAGCAGTTGTATTTTCTTGTGATAAGTTCAGACCTTATATTGTTGATTCTAAAGTAACTATTCACACGGATCATGCTGCTATTAAATATCTTATGGAAAAGAAAGATGCTAAACCTAGACTTATTAGATGGGTTCTCTTGCTACAAGAATTTGATTTGCATATTATTGATAGAAAGGGAGCTGAGAACCCCGTTGCAGATAACTTGTCTAGGTTAGAAAATGTTCTTGATGACCCACTACCTATTGATGATAGCTTTCCTGATGAATAATTAAATGTCATAAATGCTTCTCATACTGGTCCATGGTATGCTGATTATGCTAATTACATTGTTGATAAATTTATACCACCTAGTTTCACATACCAGCAAAAGAAAAAAAATCTATGATTTAAGACATTACTGTTGGGATGACCCACATCTTTATAAAGAAGGAGTAGATGGTGTTATTAGGCGTTGTGTACCTGAGCATGAACAGGAATAGATCCTACGCAAGTGTCACTCTGAATCTTATGGAGGACACCACGCTGGAGATAGAACTGCACATAAGGTATTGCAATCCGGTTTTTATTGGCCTACTCTCTTCAAGGATGCCCGTAAGTTTGTCTTATCTTGTGATGAATGTCAAAGAATTGGTAATATTAGTAGACGTCAAGAAATGCCTATGAATTATTCACTTGTTATTGAACCGTTTGATGTTTGGGGCTTTGATTATATGGGACCTTTTCCTGCCTCTAATGGGTATACACATATTTTAGTTGCTGTTGATTACGTTACTAAGTGGGTAGAAGCTATTCCAACTAGTAGTGCTGATCATAACACCTCTATTAAGATGCTTAAAGAAGTCATTTTTCCGAGGTTTGGAGTCCCTAGATATTTAATGACTGATGGTGGTTCACATTTTATTCATGGTGCTTTCTATAAAATGCTTGCTAAGTATGATGTCAATCATAGAATTGCATCTCCTTATCACCCATAGTCTAGTGGTCAATTAGAATTGAGTAATAGAGAACTCAAATTAATTTTGCAAAAGAATGTTAATAGATCTAGAAAGAATTGGTCCAAGAAACTTGATGATGCATTATGGGCCTATAGAACTGCATATAAAAATCCTATGGGTATGTCTCCATATAAAATGGTTTATGGAAAAGCATGTCACTTACCTATCGAACTAGACCATAAGGCTTATTGGGCTATTAAAGAGCTCAATTATGATTTCAAACTTGCCGGTGAGAAAAGGTTATTTGACATTAGCTCACTTGATGAATGGAGAACCCAAGCCTATGAGAATGCCAAATTGTTTAAAGAAAAAGTTAAAAGATGGCATGACAAAATGATACAAAAGCGTGAGTTTAATGTAGGTGATTATGTATTGCTATACAACTCTCGTTTAAGATTTTTTGCAGGAAAACTTCTCTCTAAATGGGAAGGTCCTTACGTTATCGAGGTGGTCTATCGTTTCGGTGCCATAAAAATTAACAACTTCAAAGGCACAAATCTGAAGGTGGTGAACGGTCAAAGAGTCAAACATTATATCTCAGGTAATCCTACAAATGTTGAAACCAATGTTATTTAAACCGTAACCCCGGAGGAGTACATAAGGGACACTTTCCGTAATGTTTCAGACTCCGAAAAGGAATAGGTATGTGGTACGGTAAGTAAACCGACTCCAAAATAGTTCTAATGGCAATTTTTCTCCGTTTTGGAATATTTAGAAAAATAGGAAAATAAGAAGCAGTCCGGGATGGACACGAGGGCTCCACGAGGGTGGAGGGCGCGCCCTACCCCCCTGAGCACGCCCCTGCCTCGTGGGAACCTCGTGCGATCTCCGGACTCCGTTTTCTTGAACGTTACATATTTTGGTTGGTAAAAATTCATTATATAATCTCCCAAAGGTTTTGACTCCTGTATCACGCAATTGTCCTCTGTTCTTGTTTCGAGCTGTTTTTCTGACAGATCTAGATCATCATGACGTCTCCAAGTGCCCCCAAGGACAAGTTTTTCGAGAAGGTCATCAACCCCTACCTCGCGGAAGTGCTGCAACACCCTCAAACCATTGAGATGCATGAGGGGGTGCTGCACATCCACGATATTGAGGGACCAAGGAGGACCGGAAGCGTGGAGACAAGGCTCGAGGCAATGGAGCAACAAGTTTTCAAGTGCCAGGAGATGGTGGAACATGGACTCAACGCCAACCATATGATGATCATGGAGTTCACCAACAACCACAAGCTGGATGCCAAGAACATTGGGGAGACCATCTTCAAGCTTCACGAGAAGAACGAGCACCTCCAAGCCCAAATCTATGACCTGCAAAACCAAAACTATGAGTATGAATATAGATTCAAGAGGATGAGTTTGGCTGTAGATTTGAGGATCCCGGAGACTCGTTCATCCTTCTATGATGGTGAGCCTACGCCTTGGAAGATGGACGACAAGCCTACTTCATCATCACTGCCATCTTCTTCACCAACAAAGGAGACATAATCATATGGGTATGGACAGTCCCCTTGGCAACTGCCAAGCTTAGGGGAGTGCCCCTGTATCGTATCACCATCACATCTCTATCTTTATCGTTTTTCTTAGTCTCATCCTTTTAGTAATATCTTGATCTAGTAGAATAAAGTTTTTGGTATGATCTATTTTTGAGTTTTGCTTTATGATCCCTCTATGTAATCGAGTACGTGAGCTATATAATAAAGACTAGTGTTGAGTCAAGGGCTTGATTATCTTGCTATGATCTTGAGTGAATAAAACAAAAGAGAAGAAATAAAAAGAAACAAAGAGATCATATGGATCTTATGGAGATTAATGGGCTCACATATAAAGAGTATGATGAATAAAAGTTGTTGAGAGTTGACAAACATAGTTTTGGTCATCGTTGAAATTAATAGGAAGTAATAAAGAAAGAGAGGTCTTCACATATAAATACACTATCTTGGAAATCTTTTATGATTGTGAGCACTCATTAAAATATGACATGCTAAAGAGTTGACATTGGACAAGGAAGACAACGTAATGGGTTATCTTTTCTTATATCTGAGATAAATTATATTGTCATGGATCATCCAACATGATTGAGCTTGCCTTTCCCCCTCATGCTAGCCAAATTCTTTGCACCAAGTAGACTAAACACACTTTTGCCATGAGATACCACCATATCTACCTATGGATTGAGTAAGATCCTTCAAGTAAGTTGTCATCGGTGCAAGCAATAAAAATTGCTCTCTAAATATGTATGATTGATTGGTGTGGAGGAAATAAGCTTTATACGATCTTGTGATGTGGAAGAAATAAAAGCGACGGACTGCATAATAAAGGTCTATATCACAAGTGGCAATATAAAGTGACGTTCTTTCGCATTACGATTTTGTGCATCCAACCATAAAAGGACATGACAACCTCTACTTCCCTCTACGAAGGGCCTATCTTTTACTTTTATCTCCTACCTTACATAAGAGTCATGGTGATCTTCACCTTTCCTTTTACATTTTATCATTTGGCAAGCACAATATGTTGGAAAGATCCTGATATATATAGCTAATTGGATGTGAGTCTTCATGAACAATTATTGTTGACATAACCCTTGAGGTAAAATGTTGGGAGGCAAAATTATAAGCCCCTATCTTTCTCTGTGTCCGATTAAAACTTCATACCCATAAATATTGTGTGAGTGTTAGCAATTGTGAAAGACTAAAAGATTGTTGAGTATGTGGACTTGCTAAAAAGCTCTTATATTGACTCTTTCTTATGTTATGATAAATTGCAATTGCCTCAATGACTGAGATTAGAGTTTGTTGGTTCTCAATGAAGTTTATGATTCATACTTGAAATTGTGATTGAATTGTTACTTTAGCATAAGAGATCATATGACAATATATATATATATATATATATATATATATATATATATATATATATATATGTTGCTGTTCTAAGAATGATCATGATGCCCTCATGTCCGTATTTTATTTTTATCGACACCTCTATCTCTAAACATGTGAACATATTTTTCGATTTCGGCTTTTGCTTGAGGACAAGCGAGGTCTAAGCTTGGGGGAGTTGATATGTCCATTTTGCATCATGCTTTTATATCGATATTTATTGCATTATGGGCTGCTATTACACATTATGTCAAAATACTTATGCCTATTCTCTCTTATTTTACAAGGTTTACGTAAATAGGGAGAATGCCGACAGCTGGGATTCTGGGTTGGAAAAGGAACAATTATTAGAGACCTATTCAGCACAGCTCCAAAAGTCCTGAAACTTCACGGAAGCTATTTTAAGAATATATAAAAAATACTGAGTGCAAGAAGTACCAGAGGGGGGCCACTCACCAGCCACGAGGGTGGGAGGCGCGCCCTACCCCCTGGGCGCGCCCCCTGCCTCGTGGACCCCCTGGTGGCCCTCTGATGCCCATCTTCTGCTATATGGAGTCTTTCGTTGAGAAAAAAAATCATAAGCAAGCTTTCGGGACGAGACTCCGCCGCCACGAGGCGGGACCTTGGCGGAACCAATCTAGGGCTCTGGCGGAGCTGTTCTGCCGGGGAAACTTCCCTCCGGGAGGTGGAAATCATCACCATCGTCATCACCAACGATCCTCTCATCGGGAGGGGGTCGATCTCCATCAACGTCTTCACCAGCACCATCTCCTCTCAAACCCTAGTTCATCTCTTGTATCCAATTCTTGTCTCTAAGTCTGGGATCGGTACCTGTAGGTTGCTAGTAGTGTTGATTACTCCTTGTAGTTGATGCTAGTTGGTTTACTTGGTGGAAGATTATATGTTCAGATCCTATATGCACATTAATACCCCTCTGATTATGAACATGAATATGCATTGTGAGTAATTACGCTTGTTCCCGAGGTCATGGGAGAAGTCTTGCTATTAGTAGTCATGTGAATTTGGTATTCGTTCGATATTTTGATGAGATGTATGTTGTCTCTGCTCTAGTGGTGTAATGTTTTCCACTACATGAAACTTCACCATTATTTGGGCCTAGAGGAAGGCATTGGGAAGTAATAAGTAGATAATGGGTTGCTAGAGTGACAGAAGCTTAAACCCTAGTTTATGCGTTGCTTCGTAAGGAGCTGATTGGGATCCATATGTTTCATGCTATGGTTAGGTTTACCTTAATACTTTTGTTGTAGTTGCGGATCCTTGCAATAGAGATTAATCATAAGTGGGATGATTGTCCAAGTAAGGACAGTACCCAAGCACCGGTCCACCCACATGTCAGATTATCAAAGTACCGAACGCGAATCATATGAACGTGATGAAAACTAGCTTGACGATAATTCCCATGTGTCCTCGGGAGTGCTTTCTTCTATATAAGAGTTTGTCCAGGCTTGTCCTTTGCTACAAAAAGGATTGGGACACCTTGCTGCACATTATTTACTTTTTTTACTTGTTGTTCGTTACAAATTATCTTATCACAAAACTATCTGTTACCTATAATTTCAGTGCTTGCAGAGAATACCTTGCTGAAAACCGCTTATCATATCCTTCTACTCCTCGTTGGGTTCGACACTCTTACTTATCGAAAGGACTACAATAGATCCCCTATACTTGTGGGTCATCAAGGACGTCGTACTTCCAGACCCAGCCCGGAGGGGTCTTCCTGAGTTCACAAGTGCTCCTTTAAAGAAACGCCACAGCTGGCGCCCTCGGAGCCTCGAGGAAGAAGATAGTGCGGAGGTTTGCCAACTCCTGAGCAAGATAAGGACGCTCGCCCAGTTCGGATACACGATAGTCGAAGTAATGGCGACCTCCATAGTGTGGGGGGGTCCAGCCACTCCAATACAGAGGACTTCCCATGTGGCACTACAATGGGGAAGATGACGCCTCCCGCTGCGGCAGGAAAGGTCCAGACACCCCTGCCGCCCTGGCCAAAATATTGGCCGAACTGTTCAAAGGGGAGGAAGAGGAGTTCTTGCACATCAAGCGCAGGGAAGGATACTCTATGTATAGTCCTCCTAGCTGGGTAAGCCCTCAACCCCTCTACTCTACTAATTCTACTCCCTGAGCTATGTTCAACGAGCATTAACCCATCCATTTATAACAGCACTGGCAAAAGACTTCCGAGGGGCTTTACAGCCCCACCCCGCAGCCCGAGGGCCACAATCGGGACCTTGACCCCGGATCCGAAGAGGATCTGGATATATTCGTGGTGCTTGAGAATGGGGTGTTTTTGTCACATCCCTAGCTAGTCACTGCTTGTCCTTGCATCAATCATCTTGCATCTTGTTTAAATTCATGAAAGTTGAATTGGGGAAAGTGGAAAGCCTCAGAAATCATTTCTAAAAATGATCAACTTTAAAAAAATTGCTTCAAATAAACCCAAGAAAATGTTCCTGTTAAGCTATAAAAATATTGGCAAGAGGTAAAATTCAAACCAATATTTTTGAAGTTTCAGAAATGTTTATTTTGGACATTTGAGTGAATTCAATAATTAATTGCATTGGATTTATATTTGTTATATATTGAATATAACTCCAATAATTCTGAAAGTTTGTGAGTGGCTTTGAATACTTTGTATGAAGCCACATAACTATTTTCAGAAGCTACAAAAATGATTTGGGTTAGAAACTAAATCAAAACAGAGTTAAAGAAAATAGAAAACTTAAAGAATTAGAAAGAGAGAGAGAGAGAGAGAGAGAAAAGCCACCTGGGCCACTTACCTAGCACCTACCGCAGCCCACCGTGCGGCCCAGCCCACCACCGCCTCCTCCCCTATCGTCTTCCTCCTCTGCCAGGAGGATGAGCGCGTGCCCGACGCGCGCCGGCACGCGCCGGCCACCTCCTGCTTCCCTGCTCGCCGCTGGAGGCACCTGAGGGCGCCGCGCACTCCCCGCGACCCCTGCATCTCTCCCCTCTCACTCTCTCCCGTGCTTCTCCCCTCCTCTGCTCTCTCTCCCTCTCACGCCCGAGCGCAACCGTCACCACCGCTCGTCGTTGTTGCGACCACCGCCTCCTCCTCGCCTCACTGACCTGTCCACAAGCCCCGCCACCGTCGCCTACGCCTCTCCGTCGAGCCACATGACGCGGGAAGCCCTAGAGAGCCGCCATCGCTGTCTTCTTCACCTTCGGCCGCCGGAGATCGCCTTCGCTGCCCCGTCGACCTCAGCGCGTCCCCAAGCCCGCTGAGCATCTCGTCGCACCCGCCATGAGCTCCTGCTCCTGCTCCTGCTCCCCCTCTTCATTTTCCCCTCATGCGTCGTAGCCGTCGCCTCGCCTGCAACCGAATGCGTCGCCGCAAACCTCGTCGCTGGCGCCACTCCGGCCACTCCCCGGCTGCGCCACCACCACGATTGGATGCGGACGAGCATCCGCATCCGTAGCTGTGCTTCGCGCGCCAAACGGTGCTCTGTAGGCGAATCCCGCAGCGCACCGCCGCGTCTGGACTCACCGGCGGCTAAACGCCGGCGATCGCTGACCCGTTGACTGGCGTGGGTTGACCCCACTACCCGGTTTGACCTCCCCCTCTCTCTCACTGACTTGCGGGCCCCGCCTGACTAATTACTCTAGTTAGCACTAATTAACTAGTTAGGTTAGTTACTATAGTCACTGACTAGTGGGTCCTGCCCAGTTAGTTAGGTCTAACTAACTTAGTTAGTTGACTGGGTCACTGACCATTGGGTCCCACTGGTCAGGTTTGACCTGGTCGATGCCTGTTGACTGCTGACGTCACCCTGACGTAGTGCTGATGCAATAATGTAATTTCTGGTTTAAAAACAATTCTGGACATTCCTGAAATTGCTTTAAACTTCAAAAATTCATAGTAATTCAACCATACTTAGATGAAGATAATTCATATATGAAAAATTATCAGAAAAATGCAATCTGTCCATCTGTACCATTTTCATGCATGACATACCAACTTATACCTACTGTATAAGTGAAAACATGATAATTGCATTTTAAGTGCTTAATATGGAGCTTGCATATGAACCTTTGGTTCATATGGACTTCCTCTAAATTGTTGCTAGATGCATTAGCACAAATCATAACATCATTGCCATGTCACATTCATGCATCATATTGTGCATTGCATTGATTGTGTTCTTCCTTGTTTGCCAGTATTTGTTCCCTCTCGATAGACGTGCTCCAACGATGAGTTCGATGACATTGATGAAGAGTTATACTATCTTCAGAAGTGCCAGGCAAGCAAAACCCCCTTGTTCATTCCGATACAATCCCACTCTCTCGCTCCTGCTCTCTTTTACTGCATTAGGACAATAACGATTCAACTGTTACATGCTGCGGTAGTTGAACCCCTTTCCTATGCATGACCTGTCATTGCCACAGTAAATAGATGGAACCCACTAGCATGAGTAGGGGTTGTTTGAGCCCTGATGTGCCAACTCATTCATGCTTGTTTGTCATGCCTGCTATTGCTTAGAGTTGTGTCCGGTCTGATTCATCGGGGATGAATTGGAAAGTTGTGAACATGCCCTACTGTGTGTGAGCTAAGTGTGTTGAACACGATTTGGTAAAGGTATTGATGAGAGGCCATGTAGGAGTACATGGTGGGTTGTTTCATTGGAACCGTCCTTAAGCACCGAGATATGTATGTGTGATTTAAGAACCAGTTACTACCATGCATTGGGATCCTTAATTGACCCTCTCGGCTTCTTAACCACCCTAGTCCTTTGTCCAGGAGTTTCAACTAGTTTCTGGTGTTTGTAGGATATGTGTTAGCGGCCGTGCGTAGCGCTGACTATGATGCAGTAGATACACCGTGCCCGGGCATGCCGGGCGCCCATTTGGTGTCTCGGAACCCTGTACACATCGTTCGGGGCCATATGTGGAAACCTCGGCCGGACTCCCTGCAGATGGAACCTAGATAAGTGATATACCTGGACTAGAGACTTGAGTGTTTAGGTAGGCCGTGGCCAACACCCTCGTTGGGCTTCCGCTTGAAGGTTGCTGAGTACATGTCATGTAAACGGCGGTAAGTGGTGAGAGCGTGTGTGAAGAAGTACACCCCTGCAGGGTTAACATAATCTATTTGAATAGCCGCGTCCGCGGTAAAGGACTACTTGGTTGCCTGTATAGTTCATAGACAAGTGAAAGTGGATACTCTAAAATGCGCAAGATAAGTGTGAGTGATATGGATGGCGTTCTCGTAGGGAGACGGGAGCGAATCCATAGTGATGTATTGATTGGTGAATATGTGGACTCCTGTGCGCCACCTCAAAAGAGTTACTTGCGGTAGTAGTTCAGGTTAGCCACCGAGTCAAAGCTGGCTTGCTGCAGTTAAATCCCACCATCCCTATGTTGATAATGATGCATATGTAGTTAGTTCTGATGTAAGTCTTGCTGGGTACATTTGTACTCACATTTGCTTATTTTATGTTTTTGCAGAGAGACTTTAGTCTCGCTAGTAGTTCTGTGTGGACTTCGACGTTTAGCTTGATACCTCAGCTATGATCTTGTGCCCTCGGCAGGATATGGTAGATAGTCAGGCTTCTAAGCCTTCTTCATTTGTAGATCTCTATACTCAGACAAGTTAAGCTTCCGCATGTGCTTGTTGCCTGCATGCTCTGTAGGTTGGGTCATGAGACCCATGTTTGCAATACTTGGCTCCTCGGAGCCAAATGAATAAATACTTTGAGTCGTAGAGTCTTGTTGTGATGCCATGTTGTATTTGCACATATCGAACATATTGTGTGTATGATTGAAATGCTTGGTATGTATGGGATCCGACAACCTAGTTGTTTATCCTTGGTAGCCTCTCTTATGGGGAAATGTAGTCTGGTGCTTCCATTGAGCCTTGGTAGTCTGCTACAGCCCGGTTTACCGAAGTCCTGCTACCCCAGTACTACTACTCCAGAACACTTAGACTGGCCGACATGTGATTCACTTCGTTCCTGTGTCTGTCCCTTCAGGGAAATGTCACACGGTGACTTCTGGAGTCCTGCTAGCCTGCTATAGCCCAAGTTCCCGAAGCCCTGTTAGCCCAGTTGCTACAGCCTGGATTCACACGCTGATGACTGACATGTTCGATGTTGTTTCATGTATGCCTGTCCCCGTAAGTTAGTGCCACTTTGGGTTCACGACTAGTCATGTCGGCCCGGGTTCTCTGTCATATGGATGCTAGCGACACTATCATATACGTGAGCCAAAAGGCGCAAACGGTCCTGGGCCAGGTAAGGTGGCACCCGTGGGAATACCGTGCATGAGGCCGCAAAGTGATATGAAGTGTTACATGCTAGATAGGTGTGACTTAGGATCGGGGTCCTGGCAGTTTTACCAAACGAGCTATGATGACACATAAGTAGCCATCATCGCTGATTATCCCGGTCCGCTCCCCGCTTCACACATAAGTAATCCGGAGATACCTTGTCCAAGAGAGTTTTCTCATTCTTCCTCACCCACCGCACTGTCCTGTGCTCAAAAGGGGAGGTGTTCGACACGTCATGCTGCCCTAGGGGCATCGCCAAAGAGAGCGGCCCCACACCGGGCAAGCCTTCGGTGAGGAAGGCAAACAAAGATACGGCCGAGCCTTCATCAAAGAGGTATGGATTTGCACGTATGCACCTTGGCAGTCACATCCAACTGCGACCTTTCAGTTTATCCTATATCAGGAAAAAGGTGTGCCGAACTATATCCGGGGGTCTGGCCGGTCATACTTCCCACAGCCAGGATCCAGATCCTGCCATAAAGACGGGGGCTGATGCGGGGGTAACGCCGGACTGTCCTCCAGCCAAGGATTTGGATGATGCATCCATCACTAACTAGGAAGTGGAAGGGCGCCATGAATCATCGGCGCTGAAGGGTCATTTTACAAGACCCCGGATTTTCAGAAGAGGCCTTTAACTCCTTCAGCTCGGCTGATGCATGCATCTGAGCTGCTCGAGATGGGCTTAATAGAGCTACAAAGGAGCATTTAAAAGATGTGCGGGTAACTTTACTTTGTCCGAATATGATAACCATATGCCAGTAGCCCCCGAGACTTAAAGCAGTTGGTACAACTGATTTAAGTATCGTTGTATAACCAGGTTCTTACGGAGAAGAATGACCTGCTAGCCCAGGAGCTAGAAAAGTATCAGACACAACTAACTGCTGCCCATGCCAAACCCGAGAAATCCAAGAAGGCGTCTCCTAGTAATGTTTCCCTCCATCAAGAAAACCTAATGGTATACCAATAATGCTAACACGGTTGCTCACCTCTTATTAGGATCATTAGGTCAACTACAAGAACAACTGAAAGCTGCCCAAGGCGGAGAACGAGAAGCCAAGAAACTGCTAGCCGCGGGCGAGCGTGTGCTGACAAAAGTCATGCTGGAGAAGAACAAGCTCCAGGATTCGAATACCCTATTGGGCGAGGATTCAAAAGATGTACGGGCCCAACTGGCCGACTCCGTGAAGGGGAATAAAAGGCTGCACGGCGGCATATTCAGTATGCGGCCGAATTTACCTTATAATAGTTCGAAGATGAAAGGAACTGACAAAGTTATGTTTGCAGGTATGCTGACAGGCCGTCCCGAAGAGGAGATGTCTGGATGCTCGGATGATCTGCTGCATGGGCTGACACAAATGCACGAGCAAGCTCGGTAGGCAATGCAGAGTGTTGCTAAGGCCTTATGACCATCCGCCTCCCCTCTAGGAAGTATGGAGGAGCTTGTAGAGCTATTCAAGGGAGCATAGTGATGTATCCGATTATGGAAAATATCGGCCTGCTGGGAGGGTGCGCGAGAGGCCTGGGCCATGGTGAAAACACGGTATACCAAGCTTGATCCGAATCACATGGCCCGGGTCGGACCTTTGGTGTCAGATGGGAAAGAAGTGCCCATTAATTTGGTATATGACCAAGTAGCAGTAGCTGCCAAATATTCCCAACAGGATTGTAAGTTAGACAGCCTGTTGGATGGTATAGAGGAGGAACTTTATGAGTCTAAGTGACTATGTACTTTCCTTGATATATGTAAATCCTAGCTGAATTGTAAAACAATTGTCATGGCAGACCTTTTCGCTTCAACCTCGGGAACCAAAGGTGCGGAGTGTTTCCGAATACTAGTGCGGCCGAATAGACCCGGGTATGCATGGAAACGAGGCGTAGGGGTCATAGTTGCTTGAACAGACAAGTTGTATCCAGCTAGTTATGTTATATTACATTAAAGTTGTAAGAAACATCTTCCACAGAGAATAGTTCCGTTAAGGGTTCCTTCCTTGGGTGTACATGCGTTAATGGGAATGTCCAAACTGTGATTGAAAAATCGTAGTATGCGTGACTTCTGGGGGTTCACAATGGAGTGAATGCGAAAAAACATCTTTAATCCACCGACCGAATATTCCCTTAAGAATGCTAGCTTTTGGCTTCACCCAGTCTGAGGTACACATCTGGATGACCCGGCAGTAACAATCACAAAGGTGCTCCCTTTATGCCCTAGCCGAACTAACGGGAAGGTAGGGCATAAGCACAGGATCCAGGCAACCCAGCTTGGCCAAAACTTAAGTCATATCGATGCATATAATGGCGAAGAAAAGGTACATATGGGAAAAACGCATATGTATTGAGCTTGATGCTCCGGGAATAATAGCAAGCTTCTATATAAGAAGCCCCCAGGTATAATGGACGTACATATTTGAAGATGTGTGCGTCAGGGGTGCACGGTCTAACCGCACGAAAGCTTTAACGCTAGAGAGAAAAAACAAAAAGAGAGAAAAGGTGAAGGAGGCAATGAGGGGAAGGGGATGAACAAAGAGTTCGGCTCTAGGCGTAGAACCATCGGAGTCTGGCTGCATTCCAGGGGTTCGGCTCTAGGCGATTGTCTGACGCATTACCCAGGCGGTACGCTCCTCCGGTAAGAACTTCGCCGATGATGAAGGGACCCTCCCACTTGGGCTTGAGTTTGTCCTTTTTCTTCTCTGGCATGAGTAGAACAAGTTCTCCAACGTTATAAGTCTTGGCCCGCACTTCTCTAATTTGATACCTGCGAGCCTGCTGTTGATAAAATGCGGAATGGGCTTTTGCAACGTCGCGCTCTTCCTCCAGGACATCTAAGCTGTCCTGCCGATCATGCTCGGCCTCTCTCTCTTCGTACGTGCGCACTCGAGGTGAGTCATGAATAATGTGGCAGGGTAACACTTCCTCTGTGCCATACACCACGAAGAAAGGTGTGTATCTGGTAGTGCGGTTGGGCATGGTCCGTAGCCCCCAGAATACGGAGTCGAGCTCCTCAACCCAGTGCTTGTCTGATTCTTTCAAAGACCGCACTAGTCTAGGCTTGATGCCGCTCATAATAAGACCATTGGCTCGTTCGACTTGACCGTTTGTCTGCGGATGATAGACAGAGGCGTAATCGAGTTTGATGCCCAGATTAATGAACCAGGTTTTCAATTCGTCGGCTGTGAAGTTGGAGCCGTTCTCAGTGATGATGCTGTGTGGAACACCATAACGGTGGACGACACCAGATATGAATTCTATCACCGGCCCGGACTCGGCCGTTTTAACTGGTTTGGCCTCTATCCACTTAGTGAATTTATCCACCATCACCAGAAGATATTTTTTCTTATGGCTTCCTCCTTTAAGGGGTCCAACCATATCTAGTCCCCAGACCGCAAAAGGCCAAGTGATGGGGATTGCTTGTAGGCCTCTGGGGGCATATGGCTTTGGTTGGCGAAGAGTTGGCATCCGACGCAATGTTGGACAAGGTCCTGTGCATCTGCTCGGGCCATCGCCAATAAAACCCTGTACGGAACGCCTTTCTAACAAGGGCCCGAGCTGTGGCATGGTGCCCGCCGAGACCGGCGTGAATCTCAGCCAGGAGCTGCCGCCACTCCTCCTCGGAGATACATCTTTGAAGGACTCCGGTAGCGCTTTTCTTATAAAGCTCTCTGTCGCGAACCTTGTAAGCCTTCAAACGCCGGACAATGCGGCGGGCCTCATTCTGATCCTCGGGAAGTTCCTTCCTATTGAGGTAGGACAAGAAGGGTTCGGTCCATGGGGCAATGACTGCCATAATGAGATGGGCCGACGGTGTTATTTTGGTGGCTGAGCCTCCGATGATATCGGTGGGTTCGGAATCTGGGGTTGTGTTCGGATCCAGACTAGTGTTGCCGCTTTCCCCCTGCCACACCATGGATGGCTTAAAAGCCTTTCCAGAAAGATATTAGGTGGGACGGGGTCGTGCTTAGCACCGATACGAGCAAGAACGTCCGCCGCTTGATTACTTTCTCGGGCCATGTGATGGAACTCGAGCCCCTCAAACCGAGCCGACATTTTTAGGACGGCATTAGGATAAGCTGCCATCTTTGGATCTTTGGCATCGAAGTCTCCATTTATTTGAGATATTGCCAGGTTTGAGTCCGCGCGCACTTCCAGGCGCTGTATGCCCATGGAGACAGCCATTCGGAGACCATGCAATAAGGCCTCGTATTCGGCTGCGTTGTTGGAGTCTGTTATAGTATTTGGAGTACGTACTTAACGGCGTCTCCAGTTGGGGACGTTAAAACGACGCCCGCTCCTAGCCCTTCTAGCATTTTGGAGCCATCAAAATACATAACCCAATTGGAATATGTGCCGTACTCTTTGGGGAGTTCGGCCTCTGTCCATTCGGTGACGAAGTCAGCTAGTACTTGGGATTTAATAGCTCGGTGTGGTTTGTATGTAATATCAAATGGAAGGAGCTCAATGGCCCATTTGGCAATCTTTATTGGAGATGATGAAGCCCAGCAGCTTTCCCGTGGGGATGCCAAACCACACTTTTCCGGATTAAGCTTAATGTCATATGCGCGGAGGTTGTCAAATGTGAGACGTAGGTCGTCTATTAGTGTTTCGACGTGCCTTGTCTTGATTACGACGTCGTCCACATAGGCTTCAATTGTCTTTCCGATATGTTTCTCCAGGCATGTTTGGATCATGCGTTGGTAGGTGGCGCTGGCGTTCTTGAGCCCGAAGGGCATGGTGTTGAAGCAGAATGGCCCATATGGGGTGATGAATGCTGTTGCAGCTTGGTCGGACTCCTTCATTTTGATTTGATGGTATCCGGAATATGCATTGAGGAAACACAGTGAGTCGTGTCCTACGGTAGCATCAACGATTTGATCAATGCGGGGGAGGGGAAAGGGATCCTTAGGGCAAGCCTTATTGAGGTCTTTAAAATCGACGCACAGACGCTAGGATTTATCCTTCTTTGGTACCATCACCAGGTTTGCCAGCCAGTCCGGATGTTTTATTTCTCTAATGAATCCGGCCTCGATTAGCTTTGCTAGCTCTTCTCCCATGGCTTGACGTTTGGGTTCAGAAAAGTGCCGCAGTGTTTGTTTGACCAGTTTGTATCCCTTTAATACGTTGAGGCTGTGTTCGGCCAGCTTGCGTGGGATTCCTGGCATGTCAGAAGGGTGCCAGGCAAATATATCCTAGTTTTCGCAAAGAAAATCCTATAGCGCGGCGTCGACCGTTGGGTCTAGCTGTGCCCCAATAGATGCTGTCTTCTTGGGGTCCGTTGGATAGACCTGGAATTTGACCATTTCTTCCGCTGGCTTGAAGGAGGTGGATTTGGGGCGTTTGTCTAAGATCACATCGTCCCTGTCCACCATGGAGCGTAGTGCGGTTAATTCTTCGGTCGGGAGGGCTTCAAATAATGCCTCAAGGGCCAGGGATGTGGTTTTGTTTTCGGCGCGGAGTGCTATGTCCGGATCACTGGCGAAGTGATTATGCCATTGGGCCCGGGCATCTTAAGCTTCATGTACCCGTAATGAGGTACATCTTAGAAGCGTGTAAATGCCTCTCGCCCCAAGAGGGCATGATATCCACTATTGCAAGGGGCCACTTGGAAGGTTATTTCTTTGAACCGATAATTCTTCGGCATGCCGAATACCACGTCGAGTGTTATTTTTCCCGCACGCCGCGCCTCCCAACTGGGAATGATTCCTCGGAAGGTCGTGCTGCTTTGCTCGATGCGGCTCCTGTCTATTTCCATTTTGTGGAGTGTATCTTCATAGATGAGGTTTAGTCCGCTGCCGCCGTCCATGAGAACCTTGGTGAGCCGAAAGGCATCCATGATTGGACTGAGGACCAAGGTGGCTGGTGCTTAGACTGTCGTGTATTTTGGTTCGTCATCGACACTAAAAGTTATAGCCATGTCGTTCCAAGGATTTATTGCTGCTATTTGACAGACTTCGGGGAGTCCTCGGAGTGCCCTTTTGCGCCTATTGTTTTGAGGCGAATATCTCGAAGATCGTCAGTAGTTTGGGGTCGTCATCTTCTAGGGGGTGTTGTTCTGGGGTATTCTTGGTGAGGATATCCTCGACGTTCTTGGCCACTTGCCGGAGTATCCAACATGCTCTAAGGCTATGTGTTGGTATGTTATCTGGTGTTGCGTGTATTTTGCATGGCCCGTCGAGCCATCCTTCCAGAACGGTTCCGCGCCTTGTACTGGGCTTGCATTTCTTTACTGTTGGATCGGGCGTGTTACAAGGGTGCGCCCTTTTCGCCTAAATGAGGGGTTGAGTGGGGACCGATGGTTCCCAACGGCCTGCCTAAGTTTTCCAGGCACTTTCCATTGTGCTATACTCTGTACGATAGTTGCCAAGTCAGCAAACTATAGTATGCAATGGTGGTTGATGGCGTTGAGGATTCCTTCGTCCATGCAGTTGTTGCGGAACGCTGAGATTGCTTCCTCATCGTGGCAATCTTTAATCTTGTCTTTGACAAGAAGGAATCTGGCCTAGAAGTGGTGGTCCGTTTCCTGAGACTGCTGTTGTATGCTCATGAGAGCACTTATATTTGGGTGGGTGGTTTTAAATCTGAGCCCTGACCCAAATTTGGATCCGGAGTCTGAAGGACTTCCGAACTTAACAGATCGGGCTCCGGGATATCCACTGATTTCTTAGGCCCGTCGTCCAATTCTATGTTCGGAGGGCAGGATCATCTCCTCGTAGGTGGGTGTCTGGCTCTTCAAAGCCAGAGGTCTGGACATAGTCCATCCTTAATATGGAGGAAGAGTTGTCGTCTTGCTCCTTGACTACCACTATCCGGTGGGTGATCGGTGGAGATTTGATTTCTCTCTGATCAGGTTTAAGCCTAATTCGATCGTAGTCTGTAGCGACCCGAGGGTGGCGATGCGATCTAGGAGCTCGTTTAAAGACGAAAGCTCCGCTGGATCCATCTGCTTGGAGTGTTCGGAGTCGATACGAAGGGGATTTTCGATGACCCGGGAGGTCATCATCGGTTGAACGACCGAACAGGCGGTCATGGTAAAGCCGCCCAGCCGGAGGGTTTGGCATGGGGCCAGTGCTCCTCCGGCGGTGATATTGTCCTTGAGAACAAGGTGAGCCAGCGATCCTGTCGTCGACGTCACAGTGGAACTCTCAATGAAAGCACCAATGTCGGTGTCAAAACCGGCGGATCTCGGGTAGGGGGTCCCGAATTGTGCGTCTAAGGTCGATGGTAACAGGAGACATGGGACACGATGTTTACCCAGGTTCGGGCCCTCTCTATGGAGGTAATACCCTACGTCCTGCTTGATTGATCTTGATGAATATGAGTATTACAAGAGCTGATCTACCAGGAGATTGATATGGCTAAACCCTAAAAGCCTAGCCTGTATGACTATGGTAATGATTGTCGCCCCTCCGGACTAAGTCCTCCGGTTTATATAGACACTGGGAGGATCTAGGGTTACACAAGGTCGATCGGTTACAAAGAAAGGAATCTACTTATTTGATCGCCAAGCTTGCCTTCCATGCCAAGGAGAGTCCCATCTGGACACGAGTGTAGTCTTCGGTTTTCGTATCTTCACGGCCCATCAGTCCGGCCCATGGCTAACAGACCGGAAGCCCGAGGACCCCTTAGCCCAGGACTCCCTCACCTGCCCAACTGGTTGAGCTAGCATCTGCATGGGAGTGGTGATGGAGTCTTGGCAGACGTGGGCCTGGCTGCGGCCCCATAGATGTCCTCGGCAAGGGTCTTGCCGGGGACCCGACAAGGGTCTCGCTATGGCACCGTGGTCGTCCCCGGCAAGGATCTTGCCGGGGGCCTCGTGGATTTCCTTGTCAAGGATCTCTCCAAGGATCATCGTCTTCTCGTTCTCATCTGATCTTGTGTATTTATGATCTTCACAAAGATCTGCATGCCGCCATGGAGGTGCCTCCTGAGCCTTGGGTTTGATGTGGCTGATGGCGTCGGAGACCCATGGTCTCAAGGGTGGCGCGCTCTGCTGGCATCAGGCAAGTTTCCCCGGCAAGGATCTTGTCGGGGCTGCGGAAGCCGCCCGGTAAGGGTCTTGCTGGGGGAGTCCACCTCGCCCTCTTTCTCTCTTTGCGCCCTTGGTCTTGGCGTTGCTCTGGCTGTCTTGCGTTCCAGCATCCCTCCTCTGCCCTGCTTAGTGCGGCCATGGGTGCGGCTCTGGCTACCCGTGCACAAGTAAAGGGGTGCAAAAAGGAGAGCCCCTACTTTTGTACACCGACAACGCAGTTATGAATACTACTACTCCAAGATGACAGCACCTTCCTCCTCAACTCCTCATCCACAAAAAGTCAAAAACAAACAAGTCATTCATCATCGTTCCCTTGCATCTGCCATGTCCATCGTGAGTTCTGGGTCGAGAGATTGCCACCAGGGAGAGGCGAGCCTGGAAGCGGAAGTACGAGAGATGTCCCGCCTCACCGCGAAAGCAGCCAACATGTCCCAGCGCACGACCATAGCAGTAGAGAGGTCATGCCACGCCACCGAAGCAACACGGAGGACCCGCCGCGCCGTCGATGCAGCAGACTGGTCCAGCCGCGCCACGGAAGCAAAAGAGATGTCCCGCCTCACCTCGAATGCAACAGAGATTTCCTCCCGCACTGCGGTGGCTTGGGAAAATGTCTCGCGTGCAGGCAACGACTCTTACAGGCGCATGCGTGCCCTTGCCCTTATGCAGATGGATCAAATCTGCAGGTGGGCGAGGTTGCAAGATGACCTGAGAGCCTTGTTTGAACAGTCTATCAACGTCATACGGCAACTAAATGAGAGTAATGCGAAGCTCCAGGCCGAGCACGACCTGCTGAGGGTGAAGATCGTTGGAAGTACGGAGCAGCAGGAGCAGACCACTGCCTTGTTGAAGAGGACCAGCGTCATCATCGAGAAACTTATGGATGAGAATGCCATGCTACGCATCGAGCGCATAAGGCTGGTGGAGGAATCCGTGGATGCTCTCAAGCAGCATCTTGAGGACAAGAAAGAGCTCGTCGCCACTCGCCGCGGAGACTAGTTCCCGTGGCCTACAACAACGCATCAAGAAAGTAGAGATCAGCGAGCCAGATCGTTGTCTTCCTTCTTCTTTTGCCCTTGTGTATTTCGGGCGTTGCCGCATGTGGCTTTTTTTAATTATGTTTCTAAATACGCAAGACAATTTTATCCAATGTAATAGTCCTTATATTCATCATTCTTGCTATAAGTCGCAGTCGATGCTATATAGGTCCGTCGGATCTTACATCAAGATCCGTGCAAAACTTTCTTTTCAAATTTTCATTTTTCTCTCTTAAATCTTAGTCTAGTGAGACATATAGCCACACTGTAGAACAGGTGCTCGGGCGCCATTAATGGAGAAGTTGGGAGGGAGGTGCGCGGCGGGTAGCATTCAAAGGGCTCTCCTCCCGATGAGTATGCGCAGGGGTCTGATTGCACGCCTCCCGTACTCAAATAGCAACCCCGCACGACACCTCCTAGCCAATAAAACATGGGAACGCGTGGCCGCATGTAATTGGTAAGTCGAACGCCCACGGTTTCAATAATACTTGTGTTTCCGATCTGTAACATGACAACACTTGTTCCAAAATGACTTTGTTGATTGTTAATGTGCACGCCTTCGCAAATCAGATAGAAAAATTACCACAGCATGTTGGTGCCATGTCATGAGACCATGCCAAGTTTCATGATTTTTAGGTGTGTTTTGGAGTTAAAGGAATTAAAAAACCAAGTTTCTCAATCTTTCCTGCCGAGCCACGACGCCCAGATGTTTGAATTTCACTCACATCTCTTGCATGGGACCTAGAAATTCACCCGAGTACACACATGTGATTTTTCAAACAACTTTGGTGCACTGGAGCCTGTGCTTGTAGTTCAAATTTGAATTATGCACGTTAAATGCCCAGAAACTCAATTAACGTATAAAAAGGTCAAATGAACCCGGAATAATTCCAAAATTTAGCACGATACTTCTATTTGGTCTAATCTGGCTGTGTAAAAAAATTTAAGGCGGGAGAGGGCAGTGTACGTATGCCAATTCACACACAGAGGTGACACGTTCCCTCTCAGAACCATGAGCCTTCTTGAGGGAAGGTCTGGTTTGCAAGAAGCTTATGATACGTCTCCTTCGTATCTATAATTTTTTATTGTTCCATGCCAATATTATACAACTTTCATATACTTTTGGCAACTTTTTATACTATTTTTGGGACTAACATATTGATCTAGTGCCCAGTGCCAGTTCCTGTTTGTTGCATGTTTTTTGTTTCGCAGAAAATCCATATCAAACGGAGTCCAAACATGATAAAAATTGACGGAGATTTTTTTTTGGAATATATGTGAATTTTGGGAAGAAGAATCAACACGAGACAATGCCCGAGGGGGCCACGAGGCAGGGGGCGCGCCCCTGGCCCTCGTGGCCACCCCGTAAGGTAGTTTGTGCCCTTCTTTCTCCGCAAGAAAGCCAATATCCGGATAGAAATCGTGTTAAAATTTCAGCCCAATCGGAGTTACGGATCTCCGGGAATATAAGAAACGGTGAAAGGCCAGAATCTGAAACGCATAAACAGAGAAAGACAGAGAGACAGATCCAATCTCGGAGGGGCTCTCTCCCCTCCGCCGCCATGGAGGCCATGGCCCAGAGGGGAAACCCTTCTCCCATCTAGGGATAAGGTCAAGGAAGAAGAAGAAGAAGGGGGGCTCTCCCCCCTCTCTTCCGGTGGCGTCGGAACACCGTCGGGGCAATCATCGTCACCGCAATCTACACCAACACCTCCGTCATCTTCATCACCTTCCCCATCTATCTACAGCGGTCCACTCTCCCACAACCCGCTGTACCCTCTACTTGAAACATGGTGCTTTATGCTTCATATTATTATCCAATGATGTGTTGCCATCCTATGATGTTGAGTAGATTTTCGTTGTCCTATCAGTAATTGGTGAATTTTTATGATTGGTTTAATTTGCTTGTGGTTATGTTGCTGTCCTTTGGTGCCCATCATATGAGCGCGCGCATGGATCACACCATAGGGTTAGTTGTATGTGATAGGACTATGTATTGGAGGGAAGAGTGACAGAAACTTCAACCTAGCATAGAAATTGATGCATATGGGATTGAAGGGGGGCCAATATATCTTAATGCTATGGTTGGGTTTTACCTTAATGAACGTTAGTAGTTGCAGATGCTTGCTAATGGTTCCAATCATAAGTGCATAGAATTCCAAGTCAGGGATGACATGCTAGCAGTGGCCTCAGCCACATAAAACTTGCTATCGGTCTAGTAAAGTAGTCAATTGCTTAGGGACAATTTTGCAACTCCTACCACCACTTTTCCACACTCGCTATACTAACTTTATCGCTTCTTTACCTAAAACAGCCCCTAGTTTTTATTTACGTGCTCTTTATATTCTTGCAAACCTATCCCGTTACACCTACAAAGTACTTCTAGTACTTCTAGTTTCATACTTGTTCTAGGTAAAGCAAACGTTAAGCATGCGTAGAGTTGTATCGGTGGTCGATAGAACTTGTGGGAATATTTGTTCTACCTTTAGCTCCTCATTGGGTTCGACAGTCTTACTTATCGAAAGAGGCTACAATTGATCCCCTATACTTGTGGGTTATCAAGACCTTTTTCTGGCGCCGTTGCCGGGGAGTTATAGCATGGGGTGAATATTCTCGTCTGTGCTTGTTTGTTTTATCACTAAGTAAATTTTATTTTCTGTTCTAAGTTGTTCTCTATCTTTAGTTATGGATATGGAACACGAAATACCAAAAAAAATGGTTTACCTGCTACTCATGGAGATGGGCAACCTCCTAAAACCCTCGATGCTCATTATGTGAAAGATATTATGCACTACTTTAATAATCCTGAGAAAACCCCATTCAATTATGTAATGGGAGACACGTTGGATCAACATGAATACTTTATGGATTATTTCTTGACTCAAAAAGAGAAATTATTATGGGATCCAATTTTTATGTTGCATTGGTATGCTCGGCAACTATGCTTGAGATATGATTATACTTGTTGCTCTAGGATGAAGGCTCCACACCTTCCCTTTTCATGCAACTTTAATGATAATGAAACCTTAGCTTCTTATGCTAATAGTATATATGATTACTATGATGTGGAACGAATATAAGAATTTTTTGCTTTTAAGGGTGCTTGTGAAATTGAATCTTTGTTTAAAGGGTTTGTAGATTTTGATGATTTAGTTTATAGACCTGAAAATTTAGATATCCTTAAATATTGCTATGAGAATTATAAATACAATTATGATATTGATGAATTTATTGAGAAAGTTTCCGCTGTCCGAGAAGAGACTAATATTTTGCAGGAGTCTATGGAAGAAGAAATTGATGAAACTATGAGCTCATTGGATGAAAAAGATGATGAGGAGAGCGAAGAACAAAAGGAGGAAGAGCGGATTAGCTATCCGTGCCCACCTTCTAATGAGAGTAACTCTTCAACTCATACATTGTTTAATTTCTCTTTGAATTTACCGAAGGATGAATGCTATGATGATTGTTATGATCCCGTTGATTCTTTTGAAATATCCCTTTTTGATGATGCTTGCTATGCTTGTGGCCAAGATGCCAATATGAATTATGCTTATGGAGATGAACTTTCTATAGTTCCTTATGTTAAACATGAAATTGTTGCTATTGCACCCACGCATGATAGTCCTATTATCTTTTTGAATTCTCCCAACTACATTATATCGAAGAAGTTTGCCCTTATTAAGGATTATATTGATGGGTTGCGTTTCACTACTACACATGATGATTTTGATAGATATAATATGCATGTTCTCACTGCTCCTACTTGCAATTATTATGAGAGAGGAACTACATCTCCGCCTCTACGTGTTTCCAATATAATAAAATTGCAAGAAATTGTTTATACCATGCATTGGCCTTTACTATGTGTGCATGAATTGTTCTTTTATGACATGCCGATGCATAGGAAGAGAGTTAGACTTCATTGTTGCATGATATATGTTACTTTGTGCTCACTACTAAATCACAAATCATTGTTAATTAAAATTGGCTTTGATATACCTTGGGATCCGGGTGGATCACTTGAGCACTATATGCCTAGCTTAATGGCTTTAAAGAAAGCGCTGCCAGGGAGACAACCCGGAAGTTTTAGAGAGCCATTTATTTCTGTTTTGTGCTTTTATAAGGTTTAAAAACAATAATGTGCCAAGATTTGCCTTTAGGATGTTTACAGTGCTCGTTGGTTTGTGCGGTGCAAAACAGAAACTTTGGCTGTAGTGCGCGATTTTACATTTTTTTGCTGGAACGTCGAACGGTTCTGAAACTTTTTGCACTGTCTTTATATACAAATTGTTTATTTTTCCTATTTTTCAGAATATTTGGAGTCCTAGAAGTATGGTGAATGTTCAAATTACTACAGACTGTCCTGTTTAAGACATATTCTGTTTTTGATGCATAGTTTGCTTGTTTTGATGAAACTATCGATTTCTATCAGTGGATTAAGCCATGGAAAAGTTATATTATAGTAGCTACAGTGCAAAAACAAAATATGAATTGGTTTGCAACAGTACTTAGAGTAGTGATTTTCTTTATTATACTAACGGATCTTATCGAGCTTTCTGTTGAGTTTTGTGTGGATGAAGTGTTCGAAGATCGAGGAGGTCTCGATGTGAGGAGAAGGAGTAGAGGCAAGAGCTCAAGATTGGGGATGCCCAAGGCACCCCAAGTAAATATTCAAGTATACTCAAGCTTCTAAGCTTGGGGATGCCCTAGAAGGCATCCCATCTTTCTTCAACAAGTATCAATATGTTTTCGGATTCGTTTCGTTCATGTGATATGTGCACATCTTGGAGCGTCTTTTGCATTTAGTTTTCACTTTTATTTGATGCACCATGTTGGTATGAGATAGTCCATGGTTTATTTATAGAATGCTCATTGCACTTCACTTATATCTTCTGAGTATGGCTTTATAGAATGCTTGATGTGCTTCACTTATATCATTTGAAGTTTGGATTGCCTGTTTCTCTTCACATAGAAAACCGCCATTAGTAGAATGCTCTTTTGCTTCACTTATATTTGTTAGAGCATGGGCATATCTTTTGTAGAAAGAATTAAACTCTCTTGCTTCACTTATATCTATTTAGAGAGATGACAGGAATTAGTCATTCACATGGTTAGTCATAAAATCCTACATAAAACTTGTAGATCACTGAATATGATATGTTTGATTCCTTGCAATAGTTTTGTGATATAAAGATGGTGATATTGGACTCATGCTAGTGGGTAGTTGTGGATTGTAGAATTACCTGTGCTGAAGTTTGTGATTCCCGAAGCATGCATGTATGGTGAACCGTCATGTAACGAAGTTGGAGCATGAGGTATTTATTGATTCTCTTCCTTATGAGTGGCGGTCGGGGACGAGCGATGGTCTTTTCCTACCAATCTATCCCCCTAGGAGCATGCGCGTATTACTTTGTTTTGATGACTAATAGATTTTTGCAATAAGTATGTGAGTTCTTTATGACTAACACTACAAAAAAAAAGACACATCCATGACATTTTGGGCCGAACGAATTTTTTTCCTGTCATACATATGACACTTCTATGATGATAATTGTGACAAAACCCGGTATCATCATAGATGTGGTGGGCTCCTACTTCTATGACAAAAAATCATGACAAAATGGGCTTTTCATCCTGGGCGGGCCGGAGACGCAGCTGCATGACATTCTTTGGGCCGTCCATGACGGAAAAAACATGGTAGAAGCAAGGGGGAGGAAAATTTCGGGGAGTTCCCAGTTACGGTGGGAGGTCGGGGGCCGAGCGATGCGCGTTTCTCTTGTACACGTAGGCACATGTGTGCGAGGCGTTGGCTCTAACTGAACCCGAGCGAGGTGTTGGGCTCTAACTGAACCCGAGCGATTGCACTGCAGGCTACGCGTTACTGAACCCGAGCGATCGATCGATGGCTGTTAACTGAACCCGATCGAGCGATTCCTTCACTACTGCTGCTAACTGAAGCCGATTGATGCTGCCTCTGGGATGAATAG
>NC_057797.1:137811541-137829185 GCF_018294505.1 Triticum aestivum | reverse complement strand
CCCTGTGGTGTGGAGGGCTGGATGAACAGTAGACGATGGAGGGGTGGTTGAACAGTAGACGGTGGAGTAGCGCGCGGTGGAGGCTGGATGAACGGGAGCCCGTGGAGGCTGGAGGAGGTCGATGGTAGCCCGTGGAGGCCGGAGGAGGTCGACGGTGGAGATGAACAGTATCTCGTGGAGTCCCGTTTTGCGGTACGCCACACCCCTCCTGATGAATAGGACCCCCGTTTCGACCGTAGCGCTCCAACACAAGGCCGTTTCGTCCGTTTTGCGGCACGCCACACCCCTCCTGATCAACAGGACCCCCGTTTCGATCGTAGGAGGTCCGTTTCGTCCGTTTTGCGGTACGCCAGACCCCTCCCGATGAACAGGATCCCGTTTCGAACATGGCTGGTCGAACACAAGGCCGTTTCCTTCATTGTGCGGTACGCCAGGCCTCGTTTCCATCGCCTGTTCCATCCAAGCCCTCCCGATGAACACGACCACGCATTTCATTCTGACCCAGTCGGTTGGCTCCCACGCGTTTCGTTGCCTCCCGATGAACACGACGCATTCTGTTGCCTCCCGATGAACACGACGCATTCCGTTGCCTCCCCATGAACATGACAACGATGTTGTTTCTCCGTTCCGACCCAGCCATGTCAACGAGGCCTGGCCGTACGTATGCGCGAGTAGGCGTTCAAGACCCCGCCCGTATGTACACATACGTGGCCGTATTTTCTTTCTTGCACCCTGGCCGCTGTACGTACGTGTACATGCTACGTGCGCGCCTCTACTATGACACGTGCGCGCCTCTACATCCACCAGTATATATGTACGTACACGTTTGCGACCAGAATGACAACGCTACGTACGCTTCGACCAGGTGGGTCCCGACTGTCGGGCATTTCCTTGCGTGCGAAGATGTAGCTGGTGGGTCCCAACAATCAGGGGGGCAAATCGTTTTGTTTTTTTGCCCGGTCGCACTTCCTTGCGTGCGAAGGTGTAGCTGGTGGGTCCCAGCAGTCAGGGGGGAAACATTTTTTTTGCGAATTACGGTGGCCCGTCCGGTGGGTCCCTGCTGTCAGGTGGAGGAATAATTATTTTGCGCGTAATAAGAAGGCACTTCCTTGTTGCGGCCATGGACCCAGCTGTCAGCGTCTCCACGCACAGTACTCTTCCAATGGAAGTCGGCCGTTGACCACATTGACCACGCCGTGCCGAGAGCACCACGGCGGTGGACGACGACGAGGCCTAGGAAGGGGACGATACGGAGGCAGGGAAGACTCGGCAGTTGTTTCCCACACGGAGGGGAGTACGACTGTATGAGGGTTTACTAGTTCGTCTGCCGTTGCCGGAGAATAACAGCAGGTGTGGGTGAGTAGAGGGATGGCTAGGCCAGCAATGGGAGTACGGTGGGGCGGTGAGGCCTACGCGACAGCACAGTCGACCGCGGGGGGGAGGGAGCAGGCAGTCCCGCTGGCGCTTGTTTAAGCGGCTGGAGCAGGAAGAGCAGAGATTGAAGAAGCACGACGGCCGTTGGATGGACATCCAACAGTCAGTGCTTGTGCGTCAACCTTTTTTTAGGAAAGCCTCAAATCTATGGAAAACAGCATACAACCCATCTGCCATTATTTCTAATAATTTACAGCCCATTTGCTAATTCTTAAGGTTTTTTTGGAGCCCATATTCTTTTTGTTAGCATTACAGCCCATATTGTGGCCATGGTTAAAAAATTATACGAAATTTTGCATATTTCGGTGCGGTCCGAACTGTTTTTAATCCTGAAATTTCGACTCACATTCAAACTGATTTTAAAAATAAATGTATATCAATATAAAATCCAACAAATTCTCCACGCATAAAAATTAATGTAATTTAAAATCTTGAAATGAAAAAAAGATATTTGAAACTAATTGCCGGTTTGATGTGTTTTAAAAATGTACAACCCATTTCTCATTACTGATGGGCCATTTTCTCGGCCAGCCGAATGAAAGCTCTCCTCGTCTTGAAAGATTTGCAGCCCAACAGGCCTGACAAAGCGACTTACTTGGCAAATCACAGAAAAACTGGGCTGTGGCCGTGGACCCAGCTGTCAGCCTCTCCACGTACAGTACTCTTCGCATGGAAGTCGTTCCTTGACCACGTTGACCACGTCGTGCGGAGAGCACCACGGCGGTGGACGACGGTGAGGGCTAGGAAGGGGACGACACGGAGCCGGGGAAGATGCGGCAGTGGAAGCCCGCATGGAGAGGAGTACGAGGGTTCACTGGTTCGGCTGCGGTGTGAGGCTGCCGTCGCCGCAGGGCCTGGCTAGCGGTGGGAATAGTAGGGGGTGGTGAGGCCTCTGCAGCAGCACAGCCGGCCATGAGAGGCAGGAGCATGCGGCACGACCGGCGCTACTTTGGGCGGCTGGAGCAAGAAGACCAGAGGTTGAAGAAGCACTACGGCCGTTGGATGGACATCGTACGGTCACTGGAGCTAGAATCGTTCATATTTACTAAGTTGACAAAGCCCTTCGTCCCCGTCAACTTAGTAGGCCCACAAGTCAGCCTCCCACCAAGGTGGGTCCCAGCTAGCCAAGGGAGTATTCATTTTTTTGTGCGTAATAAGGAGGCACTTCCGATGTGTCCGAGCTGGCAGCGGGGGGAACGTTTTTTTCGCGAAATACGGTGGCTCGTCCGGTGGGTCCCAGCAGTCAGGGGGAAACGATTTTTTCGCAAAATACTAGTGGCCCGTCCGGTGGGTCCCCGCTGTCAGGTGGAGGAATAATTATTTTCCGCGTAATAAGGAGGCACTTCCTTGCGGCTGCCATGGACCCAGCTGTCAGCCTCTCCACGTACAGTACTCTTCCGATGGAAGTCGGTCGTTGACCACATTGACCACGCCGCGCCGAGAGCACCACGGCGGTGGATGACGACGAGGCCTAGGAAGGGGACGACACGGAGCCGGGCAAGACGCGGCAGTGGATGCCCACGCGGAGAGGAGTACGAGCGTTGACTGGTTCGGCTGCGGTGTGAGGCTGCCGTCGCCGTAGAATAACAGGGGGTGTGGGTGAGTGGAGGGATGACCTGGCTAGTGGTGGGAGTAGTATGGGGGCGGTGAGGCCTCCGTGGTAGCACAGTCAGCCACGGGAGGCAGGAGCAGGCGGCACGACCGGCGCTGCTTTGGGCGGCTGGAGCAAGAAGACCAGAGGTTGAAGAAGCACTAAGGCCGTTGGATGGACATCATACGGTCACTGGAGTATTGACTCAGTTGACAAAGCCCTCCGTCCCCGTCAACTTAGTAGGCCCACAAGTCAGCCCAACAATATGGTGGGTCCCAGCTAGTAGGGGGTATTCATTTTTTTGGGTGTAATAAGGAGGCACTTCTTTGCGTGCGAAGATATAGCTGGTGGGTCCGACCTGTTAGTGGGGGGAACATTTTTTTCGCGAAATACAGAGGCCCTTCCTGTGGGTCCTAGCTGTCAGGTGGAGGAATCATTATTTTGCGCGTAATAAGGAGGCATTTCCTTGCGTGCGGCTGTGGACCCAGCTATCAGCCTCTCCACGTATAGTCCACTTCTGATGGATGTCGTTCATTGACCACGTTGACCAGGCCGCGCCGAGAGCACCAGGGCGGTGGACGACAGCGAGGCCTAGGAAGGGAACGACATTGAGCTAGGGAATACTCGGCAGTTGTTTCCCATGCGGAGGAGTACGAGGGTTTACTGGTTCGTCTGCCGTCGCTGGAGAATAACAACATGTGTGGGTGAGTAGAGGGATGGCTAGGCCTGCGATGGGAGTACGGTGGGGCCGTGAGGCCTGCGCGGCAGCATAGCCGGCCACGGGACGAGGGAGCGGGAAGTCCCGCTGGCGCTTGGTTGAGCGGCTGGAGCATGAAGAGCAGAGATTGAAGAAGCACGACGGCCATTGGATGGACATCCAACAGTCACTGCTCTCGTGTGTTGACTAAGTTGACAGGGCGTTGCGTGTGCGCCAACCTTTTTTTTATGAAAGCATACACATCAACCTGTAGTAGGCGCACAAGTCAGCCTCGAATCTATGGAAAACAGCATACAGCCCATCTGCCATTATTTCTAATAATGTACAACCCATTTGCTAATTCTTAAGAATTTTTTGGAGCCCATCTTCTTTTTGTTAGCATTACACCCCATATTGTGGCCATGGTTAAAAAGTATACGAAATTTTGCATATTTTGGTGCGGTCAACTGTTTTTAATCCAGAAATATCGATTCACATTCAAACTATTTTGAAAAATAATTTATAAAATATAAAATCCAAATAATTGTCCACGCATAAAAATCAATGGAATTTAAGATCTTATAATGAAAAAAAATTGAAACTAATTCCCGGTTTGATGTGTTTTAAAAATGTACAGCCCATTTCTGGGCAAACCGAATGAAACTCTCCTCGTCTTGAAAGATTTGCAGCCCAGAAGGGCCGATAAAGCAAGTAGGCCTTGTTTGGGTATTTCTTAAAAAAAATAGAACTGGGCTAGCCATTTTCAGCAAGAAAAAAACACAACTGGGCTCAGGATGTGGTAAAACATAAATAAAACCCTGGCTAGACGGGCCACAGCCTCATTGTTACCCTAATCCGTCGCTACAACTAGTATAAATAACAGCTGCTTCTTCCTCGAAAAAAATGCGCAACTTGCTGGGTCCCTGGTGTTAGCCGCTCGTAGTGTAATTCTCGTTTATTGACTATGTTGACAATGGCGTGAGCCCCAGATGTCCAACCATTAGGAGGAACCATATTTTTGGGCTTGTACTATAGAGGCACTTGCTTGCGTACTGCCATGACGCTAGTGGGTCCCTACTGTCATCCTCTCCATGTACAGTCATCTCCTTGTTCCTCTCGGTTGTTAACGATGTTGACAACACAAGAGGGCGGTGCACCGCGCACGGCGAGCAAACCAAGGCCGCAAGGCGGAGGACGATGACAAGGCCTCAGACGGAATGAACAGGAGCCATTGAAGATGCGCCGGTCCAGTCACAGGCGGAGGGGAGTACGAGGATTGATTGGTTCGGGCGCGGGTGCGTGTTGGGGCTGACGTCACCGGAGAATAACAGGACGTGTGGGGGAATAGAGGGAGGGACTGGCCAATGTTGGAGGGTATGTACGGTAGGGCGGCGGAGGCGCAACTAGCCATGGGAGGCGGGAGCAGGCGAAGCCGACGGGGTGGTTTGGTTTGTGCGGCCGGAGGAAGAAGAAGACAAGAGATAGAAGACACATGACATATGTTGGATGTCAATCCAACGACTGGTAGGCAGAATCGTTTGTTGACTGGCTAGTAAGTCAACACCACCTTGGATAGACTATTTCCTCGTGGGTCCCAAATGTCAGAATCCTAATCTTTCACGGTCATGCAGCCTTTCCTATGAAAATTTACAGCCCAATTGATGTGCTAGTTTGAAATAAGTTTGTGGGTGCTGGTGGGGCTAATCACTTGGCTTCTGTAATGCACAGTGAGCTCAAGCAGCCGGCGAGAGTGATGTTGTTTCCCTTGGTTGGGATTTGTTACAATATTTCACTCTAAAATAAACGAATGGCAAGCCATTTGCCTTGTTTCAAAGAAAATATGATAGTCACAACCGAGTTGAAAAGGGCAGGAACATCTAACTCCAGCTTACAAACTGTACAAAAGCACGAGGGTTACTTGTTCATCAGGTTTACAAAAAAACCAAATTGAAAAGGGCAACATAATCTAACTGCAGCACTGTTTTCGGCAGTCACAGTCAAATGGATCGGTCAGGTCCATAGAATGAACATCCTGGGTCGTAAAATTTACTGGATTATGACCACAATATGTTGTAAATAGAAGCCCAGCATGTTCAAAAGCTCTTTTGCCCACCTGAAACTCCTTTTTTTTTGCTCTTCGACATACCCATCTGTCAATTCAGTAAATATATGGGCTTTTGAATTGATTTTACTATTTACTAGTGTGGATGGGCTGTTTTGTCTTCGGCCCAGAGAAACTATTACTACTTACAGTGGAGACACTCTACAGCTACCTAGAAAAACAATTACTACTAGTACAGTGGAAACACTCTACCGCTTCTGGCTCCTCCTAGGTCATTGAAACGTCTCCCTCTACTGAATGCCGTTATACTTTTGTTCACCGACATGCAGGCCATGCAGCACGCAGGCCCAAATGCCATCCACCAAATTAGAAGGCAGTATGCAGGCGGAGAGTCACCCCGGTCGTAGCACGGTAGTAACGAGCCCTCGTATCACAAAACCCCACCTCCTCGCAGTCTAAGTTTGACGGACGAAGCAACCATCATTTCACTCTTTGCTGAATCCCCTTCTCCCTCACCATCTTCAAGAAAGGAAACACTCGCATCTGCCACTGTTCTTCTCTCCGAACGAAGGGAAGGTAAGCGGATCCGTGATGTTGGTACATTTTCGTTCAGAGAAAAAAAGAACTTTTGCAAAGCAGTAACCGATCCTCACTCTCTTTTTTGTTTCATTGTCATTGTGATTGTGTTTTCCTTTCAGTGGTCTCCTAGTATTCGTCAGTTTCATGGTTGACCAAGGAGAACCAGGAAAAGATCTGCCGATATTGGAGCAGACGCGAGAGGCTGATCCCCACGAGACAGAGAGCTCCAAGAAGATGGAGGCAACCACCGAGCCGACCCCAGATACGCTCATGGCCACTACTGAGATGGTCAACACCCCGTTTGAGGTTACAACACCCGTGGCACTGCAGGAGCAGTTTTCCCCTTCGAGGATGTGTCCCCCCCCCCGCTGAGCTGCCCAAGGTGATTTCCTTCTTTGCTGATCTCTATTGTGGTTTTTCATCTAAGTATGTGGTGATTTTTTTAGAAAAGGAAGTATGTGGTGATTAATAATGCAAAATTTTATTAGCTTCGATGCCATGCTATACATAGTGGTTCAAATAACTTGTGTTTCTTATACTGAAAAGTAATTCAGAATTTGTTTCTGTTTCAATTAGAGCCCTGATGTAGACAAGGATTGTGTGGTTGTACATGTCACTCGCTATGAGGCGGACGACCTGAATATACGCACTGGGAAAACAGAGTTCTTAGGCCGTTGGATCCTGGAAGCCATTTGCGATTATACCAATGAAGAGTTGTATTCCAGCCTCACTATTGTCAGGCGTGTTGTCCAGGGTGTACTGAAGCACAAGAAGTTCAAAGCTACTCCTTCGTTTGTGAGGCATACTGTTCTTGTCAAGCTTACGTAGGAAGATGACGTGGCATGCCTCCACAAACAAGTTTATCAGTGGCAAGGCCACAAGGTTGTCTTCATGAAGGTTCACAGGATTGAGCTGCTGCGGGACGTCCTCGATGATGTTCATGGCAAGGTCCATCTTGTGTCCAGCCCAAATTAGATCGAGGCATGAAATAGTTGCCCCAGCTAGTGTTTAATAGTAGTTTGGATTGTGTCTAATTATCCGAACCTTGCCTGTTATCGACCCCTATGGGGCCAGTACTCTGTTTGAATCCGTCTATGGGAACTGCTGCTACTTTTGTGTGCCCGTGAATCATGTGAGAACCATCGTAATTGTTGCCGAAGCAGATGCGTCCTCACTAGTTTTTTCATGAATATGGCATGGTAAGACATAAGTTGTCACGGTTTATCATACGAGCAGTGTGTGTTTTGATGAAATAGAGCACTCGTTCGAGAACCGTGCGCCGACGTATACATAAGTACTTGTAAACACTGTTGGTGCTACCCCACTTGTAAGAAGTTGTGCAAAACACGACACATTGGCTTAGCTCGCTTCAACACTAGGCTATCGACCAGTTAACAATCAACAATTTGCTGTCTGACGTATAGGCAACTATGTATCTTGTTACAGTGGTTCATGCAGTTAATTGAGGCCACAATGTAATAAATTCCAAACGTTCACACGCTAGTCCAGCGCTCATGTGTAACACTCACATTAAACTCGTCTTCATAAAAACCTTGAAAAGCATAAGTTAAGCAATTTTATACATCTCAATGATTCATAGAACATAATAAACATATACTAGTTCACAGCAAAAGACAAAGTTGTGAGAAGGTTTACAAATCAGGAAAAAACAAGCAAGGCTTCTCTGAGCAAAGGGCCTCCCGGCAGGCTTAAATTTCCTGGAGTTCACTCTGGTTTTTTCTTGTTGCCACCATTCAGGGTTAGGTTCTCTCATTCCAGAATAACCAATTATAATTGTGGTCTTAGCTGGAATGCTGAACTGAACCATGCAGTGTACTGACCAGCTAAAATGCTTGTGCATTCCACTAAATTTAAGCACCGCTATTTGCAGAAATAAGCAGACCACAATGCCTCTTGTCCGCGCACCTGTCCAAAAAACTGCCGTGCCGCCATGCCAGCTAGTCCTCGGTCCATGGATGAACTGGTAGAAAGTGCATTCCAGACTAGGATGCAGTTGTTTTCGCTCGTCCCTGCACTGCAATCAGGAAGTAAAACGTACGAATCAGCTTCTTTTAGATTGCGTTGGTCATTCTACCTTAGTTACTACCAATGTAGGGATACCTTGAGGATGGGAGGTTAGACGACGGCAACGAGGGATAGCCATCTCATTTTGCGCAATTGTACTAAAACTGAGGTGTGTGCTTTTGATTGCGCGGATAGAAATGATACGGAGACAGACATCCCGAAACGATATGGAGACAGACATCCTTGTTTGCGCAAATACGAAATACAATTATTTAAACAGTGACAAATATTACTACTTTCCCCCGTTTCCTCTTAGAACCAAATCCTAGATTCATGTTACAGGTTTCCCACTTTCTTCCCTGTTTGAACCAACGCTTTGAGTCGACAATATGAACTAGCTTTACTTCTAATAATAGTAGAAGTATAGGTAGCTTTGGAACAGCGGACGGAAGTAGAAAAGGATCCACACGAAGGGAGTTGGGGCAGTAGAGCAAGGCAGGTTTCGAAGGAATATATACCTGAGGGTCGTCGGCATGTGGAAAAGACGACGTTGGGAGGCCGCATCTTGGCCACAATACCGCAAGGAGGAAGAAGGGGTTGGAAGCCCTCCCGAGCCGGCGCTCTCTCGGAGAGAACGGCACGGCTGCCGATCAGGACACGCGGGCAACCGTTGGTCTCCTCCCTCGCTGCCGACGACAGCGTGAACGATGCACCTACACCCCTGCCCCGGTTGAGGTTGTCCAGCCGGATTTGTGACCAGCCGTGAGCTGAGAGAGAGTGTGGCCACCTATGTGTTGCTTAGATCTGGAGAGCATGAGAGAGTGAGCGAGAGGAACCTAGTAAAGCAAGCGCTAAGGCTCCTGCTTTTATATATAGTGGAGTGATTTTGTTGTACCAGCTTCAAAAAATGCGCTCCTACGTGTACCCGCGAGTGGGTGTGAGAGAACTAGTGCGTGCGTGCACTGCTTCTCTTCGTGAGAGTACAATATACTATGCCCAAAGAACGTTCTCCACAAGAGTAATAGTATAAGTGTGTGACGTGTGAGCTAAAATAAAATGTGCGCGCCGTATTTTGTTTTTTAGAAGTTCCGAGGGTAGGGTGTGAAGAGCACATATGCGCGTGACATGTACCTGCAGATAGATGGTGGGTGCGACGTGCGAGTCCACGAGAGGACTCGGGAGAGTCGTGACTCGTGAGGGTGCGTGTGCGTGAGAGAGAGGGGGGCACGTATCAATGCAATGCATGTGTCCATAAATCATTATCCAACAAACGTTCGCCACAAGCCTTTTCCTGACAAACGCTGTAAGAACCGTTAGATCGGCATCTGACAGTGTCAGTTTTGCCATGTCATTTAACAGAACAGCCACTCCTCCTACACACAAATCTTCCACGTGAGTGTTAGCAACTGTCGTATGCTCCCTCCATTCCGAAATGCAGTGCATATAGCTTTATTGAAAATTCGAACCTCGCAAACTTTTACCGAGTTTTCGTGTACCAAATTGCACATGTAGAATACCATGTATATATCATTTCATTCATCTTCGAGAGGTAACTATAAAGATGGGTGAGGAGTCTACAAAGAAAGACCATCGTATCACCCGCAGCAATTTCAAGCATCCTTTAGTGTCGAGGAATATCATAGGAACTCTATATGATATGATTTTTATAGGATTTTTTCCTTTAGAGCCAATTGGTTCATAGGAATAGATTCATATACTCCACATTTCAAAGGAAATAAACATGATATCATTTCTATAGCTTTAGAGCCACTTGGTTCATATGAATGGATTCCTATACTCCCTTAATTTCAAAGGAAAATAAACATTAGCGTATATTCAATAGAAAAGTTCCTATGATATGAACCAAATTACATCTCTTTTCTAATCCCTCCTCATAGGAATTGAGATACATGCCATCTCTAGATTCAATAGAAAAGTTCCTATGATGTGAACCAAATGACATCTCTTTTCCAATCCCTACTCATAGGAATTGAGATGCTCCATGTCATCTCTTTCCCTACAACTTCCATGTATACATCTTCTATTCCTAAATAGATAGTACAACCCACTAGTAGCTTTTTTCCAAAACATGCAACTATGGCACAAGAACTATATAGTGTGCCAATAACTTTGAAAGATGGTCGCTGGATGAAGCTAACCCGACAGTGCATGGATAGGCAAATCCGAGCACTACTGGCTGTTGGATATCATCAAAATTCCACCAGATCTACCACATGTACAATTTAGAAGACTCGATGGTTGAACTTAAGCATAATGCACAAACCTCAAAACACAAGCACTTCTCCTTTGTTCTAGAATCTTCTGTATCATAATTGATTATTTTTTCTAAATGAATTGCCATTATTTGTTTTTTACTTTATGATTTACAATGCACAACCCCATGAATCTTAACATTTTTATAAAACTAATTGATTTTGAATGAGATGAACTATAAGAACTAAACGAACATCTACATCATGCATATATGACTCAAAGCTTTACATGCTATAGTGTGTATTTATTCATAATTTGGTTTCAAAATCTCATGCGTTCAATACATGTGTACCTTACTAGTTTTGAGTAGAGTAGAAAATTTCACGCGGCCCCGGGTATATCAAAATGCAGGGCCCATGCATCATTGCCTTTCGGTCGAACCTACGTCCACAATTTTTTGTACGTACTATATCTCCACTGGTCCCCGAACCCAAAATGCTGCCTCGTTCCCATAAAACCAAGCGGCCCACACATATTTAAGGCGTCGACTTGAACCCGTTTACTACGACGTGGCCTCGCATGCCGTAGTACTCCTACAAACCCTACCGCCGCACTCATCATCAGTTTTCTTCAAGAGGACAAGGGAGAAGCCGATTTGTAGTGGAGGTGCTTTAAAAAAAGGATCTGTAGTGGAGACCCCTACCCTAGGTGCCCTAGGTAGCTGCTGCAAGCATCATTGTTTTCTCTTTTATTTATGCTCTTGCGCCCTAGAGTGAAATGATGGTTGCTTCGTCCGTCCAGCTTAATGCGGGAAAGGTGGGGCTTTGTGATTTGACCCCTCATCGCTCATTTTCTACTACTGCGGTGGTACGACCGGGGTGCCTCCAATTCCAACCGCTGCTCCGAACTGTAATTTGGTGCATCGCACGTGGAACAAGACGGTGGATGAGCCACATGTCGGCCAAAGGGGTCCTGTTAAGTGTGTCGGCATTTCGTGTGCGGACTGACCCTGCTTGAGTTGCTACGCCAACACGATAGGAGCAGCCTACCACTTGGTTTTGCTCCTTGGTGAATCCCGACTATATTGATCTAAAAAGATACATGCTGAACTACCCTCTCCGTCTTGGTTTTTTTATTTTTAGGCATTTCGGTTTATAGGGCCTGCACGTAGTTCTAGGTCATCCATTTGACTAACTAAATATGAGTTACTATGTCACAAAAAGTATATCATTGGATTCTTAAGCGGATGTAGTTGTATTTAAAAGTCGAGGGCGGGGCTTTTCCTGCATGGTAGGCGGGGCAGTTCCGCCTAGTCGGTTCGACAAAGACGCGAGAAGACGAGGGAGTAGGCTACTGCAAACGTAGGGCTGTGTGATTTGATAGCAAGTTACTGCTGGACAGGTGGGGCCCCGTGATTTGACTTGCCATTATCATTTTAACTGCGACGCTACAACCGGCGTGAGTCTCCCGATTCCTGACCACCTCCATTATGAAGAAAGAGATAGAGAGGAGTTAAAAAAATACACTTATAGCCAACCTTATAGCCAACCTTGTTGTAGTATGAGTGACTAAGTGATGACTATGTATGACATGCCAACATTAGATAGCCTAATGCACCGTGTTAAATCTCCAAGGGCACGACCGCGCGAGCGACGCGACGGTCATGGTAGGCGCGACCATGATACGGGCTGCTGGCAGCCCTTGGATCTGAGATCAAATGGTCGCATGCTAAATTGCTGAAAATTTGCAGAATAACCCTCCAGGATAGGATATTCACCCATAGGTCTAGAATCACGCCATGCAACCGTTTGATCTCAGATCCAAGGGCTCTCGGAAGCCCGTATCATGCGAGAATGGAAAGCCACTACCCTGCCATTCGCACGCTGGCAGTTCGCTCCTACTCGTCCCTGCACATCCTTCAATACTATGGCGGTTCGCTCCTAGTCGTCCCGTCCATTCACATTACGGCAGTTCCACTAATCCTAACCCTCCTCCCAAATCCATGGCGTCCCAAATCTCCACGGTCGGTGGTGAGTACAAGGTTAGAACCATCACTGGCGATGAGTTCGACATCATCTACACCCGTTCTTCCGTGACGGTGAAAGGATGCCTTTCTCGCTTCAGACGCATGTTCGAAAACTCAGATGATGAGTGGGTCGCTGGGCTAGATGTTGAGTACACCACAGTCCTGGGACCAGAGAAGGATCTAAAGGGCGAAGAGAGGAAGAAGCCCGCCATGATCCAGGTTTGCGAACATAACGTTTGCTTGGTACATATGCCATGGCGACGTTGAGTGCCAAGATTTTAAGAACTTCCTCAAGGACAAAACAATGAAATTCATTACTGTAGACTTTAAGAACGACAGGGATGTCCTGCGTTGGATAGGTCTCGTTGTAGGCAACCCCTTCGACCTCCAGAAGAATCGGCTGGTGTCCTCTCGTCAGCCTTCAATGCTGACCCTGGAAGGAGCCATGGTTCATCCTTCGTACGGTAAACTGGAGAAACCTCCATACACGTTTCGTCGTCATGCATGGCAGCGGAATGTACTAGATATAGACCACATCCACTAGGCTGCAATGGATGGCTACCTTTGCTTCAATATCTACAAGGGTTGGATGAAGAGCAACAACCAAGTGTGCGGTTCAAGCAAAGAAGTATCGGCCAAGAAGGAGAGGGACAAGGACGAAGTCGAGGACGTGGACAAGGACTCTGAGTAAGGTGGTAGTGTCGTTGCTCATGGTGGTTCTAAAATTCTAATGTAGTGTCTACTGGATTAGTTGCATAGTTTAATTTTAGGTGTGCTTAGTTTAATTTGAGGGGTGTGTTATGCTGAGCCCCCAGCAGAACTATGGTATGTTTCTTCTTGTTACTTTAACTCTTCAGTATGTACATACTACTAGTATTTCTTTAATAGAATTTAGCACCCCAATTAAGCACATACTAGCTTTTTAATAGTACTATATGCATAATTTGGCGACGAGCGCTCTCTATATGTACCACCTTTTTTTTAATTTCAATTTTTGCTCCATGGCGCAATCCATCAATAGTACTATGTACAAAAGTATACATTTTTTAAAAGGCTAGAGTACTGTTCATCACATATATAGCCAGTTAAATTCTCAACCTAGAACGACGTGCATGCCATGTAGTAAACTGGTATGGAGGAAGTATAGTAAAAATGAGGTGATTTTACCGAGCGATCGGCAGGGGAGCATGGCCTGTCATGCGGTCCCACGTGTCATGATGTACCAAGGCGATGCTCATGTCCCTCTTGAGGCAGAAGCAATACTACATGGTTTGAGATGATGGCGAACCGAAGTGTGAAATAATGGTCGTTTCGTCCGTCTGGGAAGGTGCGGCATTGTGATTTGACGTCTCATTGCTCATTACTACTACTGGGCCGGTACCAGTGGGGTGCGTCCCCCTGCTGTTCTACACTGTTATTTGGTGCTTGACACGTCGACCCGGTTGCTATATGTCCCACATGTCGGCGACAAGAAGTACAGAATTCATGAAAGGGAGCATCGACGGAGGAGTATACTACAGAATTCATGAAAGGGAGCGACTTAGTTTTGGAAAAATCTGTTTTACGGAGTACGTACCCACTAGGGTTTATAGGGCTTATCTAAAATCATTCGATTTTCCGTTTGATAAGTCTCAATTCTACTATACTAGTAGTAGTACCATTACATGTTGGATTTTGAGGTGCGTTAGATCACCCGACGCAAGCAGTGTCAAGAGGAAACTAACCAATGCATGTACAAGTTCATGGAAATTTAGTGGTCATTCATGCTTTCGTTCTAATTAATGCCTCGGTAAACATAACTTCTTGAGAAAAACGAGCGCACTAATTACTTGTGAAAACTACAAAATTAATTCGACCACTCACCGTCTACCTTGGTTGGAGAGATTTTGAAATTGAGCCATAAACTAGAAAGGAGGGAGTAGTAACTTTTGTCTCGATTACTATTTGTGGCCTTGTATACATGCAAAATGTATTTTTTTATAGTGGCCTTGTATAAGTAAATGGAGGGAGTACTAACCAAAGTACGTAGTAGGGAAGAGGAGTAAACGGAGGGAGTAGTTAAATTTTCTCCTCGTGCTGCAAGCCACCGCGCGCGTGGGCGAGGGAGCGGGCGTAAAGGCGTACAGTAGTAGTAGTAGTAGTACTACTACTACTCGTAAGCAAGCTTCACCTCATCCTACGAGCCACCGCGCCCGTGGGCGGGGGAGATGGTGTACTAAGCAAGCTTCTCCTTGTTCTACGAGTTGACGGGACACATCAAAAGTACTCCAGTGTATAGAGCCTTGCTTCTAAGGTAGGCCCCACATGGTTTGCCTCTTTTTTTAATTTAACATAACGCGTCAAGTCGCAATTTGTTTGTTCACCCGTGGTAGATGATCCTCCCTCCACCAAGTGGACAACCAGTACACGTGCCAAATTACCACGTGGGCTGCCTTTTTCGTACAGAAATGAGCTCCACCGTGTACCTGCGCGGGTGTGGTTGGGAAAGAGACGGGAGTACGTGCGCCATGCGTGCACCTCTTCTCTTCGTGCACGTCCCCCACCTACGTGGGTGTGTGTGAGAGAGATACAAACCTAGACATAATGCGTCGTCCATCCCCATGCCTCCACCCAGTTCGACCACCACGGCCCACTCCTCCTCACCTTATCTCTCATCTTTCTCCTACAAGAGGCCACTATCAAAATTACAATTTGCAGATATACAAGGCCACTAACACTAATCGATGAAATATTAATGGTGTTTGCCTCGTGGTACTAGCAAAGGAGGACATTAATTATCCCTTGCATGCATGCAGGAGTTTGTAAAAAAATGCATCTTGATGTTCCATGCAATGCATGGGCTTCTTGCTAGTCCATGAAAACAACACATGACAAAATTCCACGGCGAACGAGGGATTTGAATCTGTTGGGAGGGGCTGTTTGGATCTTGCCCGGGGTAGCCAAAATATTGGCGACCCTTTTGTCCACCGGTGCCTTTGCCACCGATGAACGAGGAATGGCTCGGGTGTGCACGTTGGAGACGAGCTTGCACGAGCTGTGTTTTTTGTCCCACAACACCGCCCGAGCCATCCGTAGACCGACCGGCGACCCACAAATTACGCCATCCAACCATAGCCGCACACATTATGACATCAACTCAACCAACCGGACGAAATTCACGCAAACACGTAGACAAATTGATATTTCATATAAACAACTACGGAAATCATATAAAATACCGGATTTTCATACAAACATGACGGATTTCATTACATCCAAATGAACTACGCGGTGCTAGTTCTGGACAACACAGGTATATAATACCTGGCCTAAATGGTCGCCCACCGATCGATTTGTGTTCCTCATGTCCGGCAACACGATCACCAAACTGCCGGTAGCCCCGGAGGTATATGCTTCAGCGCAAAGGACGGCTCGCTTCCCCACTGCCCAACTGATATCATTGGCTGGTGCCGAAGATGATGGTGGTCGGCACCGGTTCGAGTTCATCACCGTCCACTACTTCGCCATGGCCCGCACCGGCTCGAGTTCATCCTAACATTCCTCTCTTTCGTGGAGCCCATGCGGGGTCAATGAAGGTCCTCGCAACAAAAGGATCCGGCAAGACACCTGCTGTGTACGCCGGCGTCGCCTCCGCAGTGGCCTTCATGGGACCCAAGCGGCGGCGGCCTCCCGTGTTCTACTTCTCCTCGATGATGGCGGCGGACGTGGAGGCGCTAGCCACCGACTCATCGCTCTCCGTGCACCCGGCTTCTATCGCTGCTTGCATGGCGCGGCCACCGGCATGGGAGTCTCGGCCACAGAAACGGGAGACGCGGTACGAGGCGGCGGCATGGACGGCAGCAACGATGCCCGTGCGCCGCTCCTCGTCGAGATGGCCTGGAGCGGCGAGTTGCTGAACCGCGCGCCGGCTTGGGGCGGCAACTGGCTCTGTCGGGCGAGGGGAGGGAGGTGGATCAGCAAGCTGCATAGCTCGTATCCATTGGGCTACCCAGCCGGCTGGGATGCGGAATAACTACTCTTCGTAAGCCATTGTAAGAGTGGACAAAATGGTGGAGGAGATAGGGGAGCGGCGGAGGTGTGCGATTCTTGGCCGGTGTTTGGCCTCGTTTAAATTGGAGATTAAATAGACGGCGGACGGGAGGAGCTCGACCTGCATTGCGTTTAACGCCGGCCCGGTCATGAACGGACGTGCGTCCAGAGTGCATTTCTCGGCTTCCACACGGGCGGGTTTCATGGAGGCGTTTGAATGCGGCACGGAGGCGTGTTCAGCCGGGCGTACCGCGAGTGGCGCCCTCGACTCTGACCTAGGACACCGCGCCGTTATTCCACTGACGTGTGGGCTCTTTGGGTGCATGGCCTGCATGTCAGTGACCCAACGCAGGAAGCACACAATAGAGGAAGCTCTGGTGGGCCAGGGCGGTCAAAAGCGGGCATTTAATAAACCGATGATTGTTCATTGAGTGTGACGTCATCTTTTTCATGTAGATAAGCCTACTATGTTGATAGCCCGTTCGATACGTTGTGATTCATAAAGACCGCTGCAAACATCAATGTTCTGCTTATCACAGATAAGATTGATTAATACCCGTAACAATCCATGTCCTTAACAAAGGGTGCATGCACGTATAGGTTGAGCGTGTGTCTTGCATCGTGTACTGTGTGCATGCAGGCGTGCGAGTGTTGCGTGCGTGCAAGGGTACGTTTCAGTGTTGCATGCATGGGTGCGTACGTGCGTGTGTTCGTGAGTGCATGTGTACGTGTCAGTGTTGCATGCCAGCATGCGTGCGTGTGTACGTGTTAGTGTTGCACGCCTACATGCGTGCGTGCATGTGTACGTGCGGGGTGAGGCTACACGTCAGTCGCCTGACTTTTTCATCTCCGGTCATTAGATTTTCCAGCCGTTGGATACGAAATCAAGGGCCTCCAGTTTATCATCAAACTCCACCCCCCTGAGCTGGCAGCCACCACCGGCCGAACCGCTAGCCCCCGCTGCCCGCGGCCGGCCCGCCCTCCCCG
>NC_057797.1:137807535-137811308 GCF_018294505.1 Triticum aestivum | reverse complement strand
CCGAGCTTTTTCTCTGGGGATCCCCACCCCACCGCCCAATGAACGCCCCCAACCGCCGGTGACTGCCAACCAGAGGTCTCACGACTTCGAATACCCACTGACCACTAATTTATTACCATTTCTGTCCTTCATATACGCACTGACGGGTGGGCCCTATGGCAATGTGCGCTGCTGAATGTGGACCATTTAACTGGTTAATTGATCGTGTTATCAACAAATTATGGAGCTGTATGGTGAGCCAGTGACCGTATGATCACCCTAAAATGTACTCCTATTTTATTAACACAGTACAGACTCAAACTACCATTTCTTTCTTTCATATACAGGCTGACAGGTGGGCCCCACGGTTATGCGCCCGATGGTACAACACTAGTTGCGCCGCATGGAACGTTTGACTGGTCAATTGATTGTGTCATCAACAAAATACGGAGTTGTACGGGTGAGCCAGTGACCGTATAATCATGATATGTATTTGTTTAACACGGTACAGACGCAAGGGCTCATATATACGCGCAAGCACTCACCGCTATAAGCGCACACACGCGAACCCTACCCCTATGAGCACCTTCGAGAGAGTGGGCCAACATATATGATCTTGAGATTTTATGAAGTCACCATAGGTGCCTCGTAGTCGAGTGGAACGTCTCCTCCCACTGAACGTACATCGCCGGAAAATACTAAAATTAACACAAGATAAATGCGAGCACCGGGACTTTAACCTTGGTGGGCTCGAGAAACCACTGTCCTCTAACCATCCAAGCACATGTTGGTTAGGACGACAAAGTGTATGTGGTGACCGTGATGAGCTTATTCTGAAGTCCGGTGACCATATCGTGCTTTCGCTTCAAATACAATGACCGTAAGTGTCGTCAACAAAATACGAAGCACGCATCAAATGCAAAGTCCGTCAGTGTCATCAACAAAATATGGAGACGTATCATGAGCTAGATACCGTTGTACTATTGTATATGCTTATTTTATTAGTGGTCGATTGCGTGTGTGGTGTGGTGGGCACATCATTTCTAGTTGTGGTGGGTCAACATGAAGACTCATGGGTCGGTTCCATCCCGCGCCACATATAGGTTGGACCGAGACGTGTTATACGAAGACCCATGTGGAGGACTCGGCGTACAACACGAAGCTACCAGAGTCGCGGAGGACTCTATCCCCATTGGTGATAAGCCGACTATATATGATTTGTAACCCTAGGCCCTTAGTATGTTATACAAGCTTGGGGGCTAGTTCGTTGATAGTATACACACACACACAATGCCTGGTATTCATGTGTACTTTGTACACACTCCTATCACTAATATACAGTACCAGGAGTAGGCTCTTTCTTCAACTGCAAGGGTCTGATCCGAACTGGGGTAAAACTTTGCCTCGTATTACCATCCAGCCTAACAGCCAGGGATATCCTACTGAATGATATGATGAAATCATATCTGCCAACTACTAAGAGAGAGGTGTGTCGGGGGGGGGGGGGCAATGTGTGCGAGAGAGGCCTAAAGATAATGTGCATGCGGGAGACACGTAGGCACATATATGTGCGTATAGAGGGCTAGTAGAGACCGTGCATGTGTATATATATGCATGTGAGAGAAATAGTGTTTTCCAACTGAGATTAGTGAAAAGAGTGGTACATAGTAGTCAGAAAGAGAGAGAGAAACAAAGAGAGCATGTGCGTGAGACACCCCAACACCCTGAGAGAGATTGTGAGCAAGTGTGAAAGAGAAATGCCGATGCATATAAAGTGTGTGCACTTATGTGTTAGATAGAGAGATATATAACGCGTTTGTGAGAACGGGGCGAGGCATAGTGCATCTACGTGTAAAAGGCGGTTCTACACATTAAATTAAAATATAAATGGCATTATTATTTTTGGATGAGATCATGAATTTTGCAAATTGCGTATGGACGAAAATCGGTCTATCAGACACCCATACTCTATTGAATTATAGCATGTGCATGTGTTTATTTCATATTATCGATCCATAGAGTGAAAGCGGTTTGAAATACAGGCAATGGATGATTTTGCAATTCATATATAAACATTAATTAGTGCACTCCATGTTGTTAGTGTGAAGCACTTTATACATTTGTCAGTTGCATGGATACATTCCAAATTGCTAGCTATGAAATAGAATACATGTTGAATTCAACATAAAGGGGGTTTCGAAGATTCGAATTCATAGGAAGTGCATTCATCTATTTGAACCCGAGATGATGGCATTTGTAAATCAGATGTAAAAGGGGGCATCAATCTTTGTTGTGAGTTTGAACATGCTATATATATTCGTACGGATATCTAACTTTTTTTTGCAACCAAGGAGATTATATCTGGAACCATGCATGAACTGAGGTAAGTTGCAATTTTTTTAATATATACTCATGTACAATGTATATTCAAATGTACCCCCTCCATTCCAAAATAATCATAGCTTTAGGATTTTCAAGAGTAAAGATTTGTGAAGTTTGACAAATCCTGAAAGTTCAATTCAAGAGAACCGAAAACGTTAATGCTTCTGCTCCCAAATATAGAATGAAGCGCCAAATAGGCCTCTGGTCACCCGAAACCGCGCGAGACTAATGTTTTGGTGGTAGGAAATTACTGTCTGACTCTGGCCCGTGTAGCCTATCGGCCCGACGTCCAAAGGTCTAAACCGGGGAGGTTTGTAACTTCACCAAGATGCCAGTCTCAACCGCCTCCGAGAAGCATTCATACACCGTGGGAGCCTACCCATGCGCTCGGTCGAAATCTATCCCGCCCACATTTGGGACACCTGACATGACTGTCCTACCCCCAACCCGCAATATGTCCGAAATTTTAGATGGGGGCAAAATTTGTAACTTTCCCCAAATTTCAAACAAGTGCGTCTCAAACCGAAACATTGTTCCCCCTTAGTTCCCCGCCTCCCTCTGTTTCCCCATTCATACTCCGTGGGCGCGAAAATGCCCTCTCCACTAGCCGCGAAACCCCAGCCTCCTCCGTCCTCCACCCCATAGCGGCCAATCCACCGCCGCCCTCCTCCATCACGCCGGAGCCGGTACCCCGACGTCGTCGTCCAACGCAACCGCAACCGCAACACACTCAAGGACTTAGCAGCTGAAGCCGAGGCAGAGCTGCCTCCATGACGCTGACACCGACGTGCGCCGTACCAGAACCACTCCAACCACGCCGTCCTGCGCCTCACTGCTGCGGCTCCAATGTCGCAACCGTCCACCGCACCAGAGCTGTTCCCGCTACGCCGTCGTTCGCCGCCTCGGATCTGCTTCCCTGCCGCCGACAGACGGCCACCACACCACACTCAACAACTTGGCCATGGGTTCGTCCAAGGCTGCACCGTCCTCCACAACTTCTGGTTTCTGGCGAACAACAAGAAGATCATCGGAAAAACAGAAGGAGGAGACAACACTGCCAGCAGAAAGAGGTACTCCTCTTCCCTTATTCGTGCAAATCTTACGTCTCCGCTCACACCGTATTCATCCCACAAAATAAACTAGTTGAGCACTTCTTACTGCATCTTCTTCGTGATACTAAATGCACAAGGTTTCCTCCCTTTTACTATTTTCACCTTTGCTAGAGGTCAGTAGCCCGCCTGGATTTCAATTCAGGGTCAGTCGAACCACAATTAAAAGAAGTAGCACCCGCTTAGGTGCGCAGAGCACCTAGTCCTCCTGTTCCTCGGGGAAGCGGCGCATCGGTGTCTATCATAGGGGAGTGGGGTGCAGGAGCTGCTTGCGCCCGATCTGGAGGTCGGCGGGGCTTGAAT
>NC_057797.1:137779855-137807347 GCF_018294505.1 Triticum aestivum | reverse complement strand
GGTGCCAAGCACGGTGGTGCGGTGAGATCGAGGGGAGGGCGCAGGCAGGGGAGGAATACTGGGCCGGTGGTCGCTAGCGTTTCGAGGAAGATCGTCAACACTGACTGGATGGAGGTAGATGAAGGCGATCTGCCCGTTCTTTTACATCGGACGGTGCAGAAAAAATGGACTGGCCTATTTGCTTTCAGTCAACTGTTATTTTCATAGAATCTTGTAGTAATTTAGTGTGCCATGCATGTTGTAGAGCTATCATATGTCTCACGTCATTTATTTCTTACCAACCTGCTATCTGCTACCTTTACACTGTACTAATTGTGCACACACTTCACCCATACTCACACTATTGTTTTTTTATGCATGGGTATTTCAGACTCTGACAGAGTGTTGATGAATGCAGAAAAGAAAAGACAGAAGTCGCTCCAGTGTAATTCAAAGATAAGCACTAAGCGTTTCAGCGCTCTAATGGGTGCAGTGTCAGCAGTTGGAGACAGTAAACGTAGCTCTGCAGTTGATGATCTCAATTGCCACACACAACCATGCTAGGTGCTTACTTTAATTTCGCGCCGTCAAATGTGGTTGCATGTTTCATATGGTGTCTAGCTTGTATTGCTTCCAATTTGGTTAAATTGCATCTGCTTACTTTACACATTATAACTTTGATAATGACATGCCTTCCTGTTTTTGATACATACTACATATGTCTATTAACCATGTTCGTACATCAAACTAATGCTCTTTTGTATCCCTCGTCAATCACTTATGATGAGACAGTCACCCGAGTGGGTTACTATGAGACGCCCTACTCATTTAAAGAGTGAAGTGTCATCCTCCCCACATGATTCTCAAGAAACAGCAAGGCTAAATGAAGATAGTCAACGTATCTCTCTAGTTGATCACCGCAATTCCCCCACACCACCATCACAGGTGCTTGCTCTTACTTGGCAGTGTGATATGTGGTTGCATGTTGCATATGGTGTCTACCTTGTAATGCTTCTAATTAGGGTAAATTGCATCTGCTTAGTTAACACATTATACCTGTGAATATGACATGCCTTCCTGTTTTTGGTACATACTACATCTTTCTATTAACCATGTTCTTACATCAAACTACTTTTCTTGTGTATCCCTCATCAATGCTCCTAATTTGTTAAATTGCATCTCCTTAGCTTACACACTATAAATGTGAATATGACACGCCTTCCTGTTTTTGGTACATACTACATCCGCCTATCACACCATGTTCTTACATCAAACTACTGTTCTTGTGTATCCTGCGTCTATCGCTTATGATGAGACAGTCACGCGCGTGGGTTAATATGAGACGCAATACTCTTATAAAGAATGCAATTTCATCCTCTCCACATGATTCTCAAGAAACAGCAAGCCTAAATGAAGATATTGAACGTAGCTCTGTACCTGAAGACCGCACTTCCCCTACACCACCATCACAGGTGCTTGCTCTAACTTTGTAGTGTGATATGTGGTTGCATGTTGCATATGGTGTCTAGCTTGTAATGCTCCTAATTAGTGCAAACTGCATCTGCTTAGCTTACACATGATACATGTGAATATGACACGCTTTCCTGTTTTTGGTACATACTATATCTGTCTATCACACCATGTTCTTACATGAAACTACTCTTCTTGTGAATCCTGCATCAGTCACTTATGATGGGACACCTTTAAGTTGGTAGTGTGATATTGGTTTGCATCTTGAATATGATTTCTAGCATGTATTGCTTCTAGTTTGATGAACGCCACCTATGACGAGACAGTTTTAACTTGGCAGAGTGATATTGATTGCACCTTCCATATGGTGTCTTGCAGTATTTCTAATTTGTTGAAGTGTCTTCTGCTTAGTTACTACATCATAGGTGTGAATATGTCAAGCCGTCCATTTTTTCGTACATATTCCATCCTCGTATCATGAGTTTGCCTTTCATCAGAGTAGTGTTCGTCAGTATCATGCATGAATGAGTTCTGAAGAGCGAATGATATTCCTTTTTCTTGTTGGTATGACCTCACAATGCAAAATCAATAAAGCTGAAGGAAATTGGCAAGGCATTGGATGATGGTGGTCCTTTCGAGCAACTGAAACGGAGGTTCTCTATAAATTCTACTCCGCCATCCTCCCAACAAGATTTGCAAGACAACGCAAGGCTAGACAGTCAACGTAGCTGTGTTGATGATGAGCACATCTCCCCTACTCCACCATCACAGGTGCTTGCTCTAACTTGGCACTATTATATGTGGTTGCATGTTGCGTATGATGTCTAGCTTGTATTGCTTCTAACTTTGTTGAATTGCATCTGCTTACTTTACACATAATGCCTGTGAATATGACATGTGTTCCTGTTTCTACATCAGACTACTATTCTTGCATATCCCGCATCAGTCACTTATGATAAGGCACCTTTAAGTCGCCACTGCGATATTGGTTGTGTCTTGCATATGATTTCTAGCATTTACTGCTTCTAATTTGTTGAAACACCATACAGTTTGAACTTGGCAGAGTGATATTCGTTGCATCTTTCATATGGTGTCTAGCTTGCAGTGCTTCTAATTTGTTGAAATGCCTTCTGCTTAGTTACCACATCATAGGTGTGAATATGTCACACCATCCCGTTTTTCATACATATTCCATCCTCGCATCATGTGTTTTCCTTTCATTCGAGTAGTGTTCATCAGTATCATGCATGAATGAGTTCTGAAGAGCGAATTTTATTCCTTTTTCTTATCGGTTTGACTTCACAATGCAAAATCATTACAGCTGAAGGAAATTAGTCCGGCAGTGGATGATGGTGGTCCTTCGGAGCAACTCAAACAGGGGGTCTCTACAGATTCTACTCCACCATCCTCCCAACAAGATTCGCAAGACAACACAAGGCTGGACAGTCAACGTAGCTGTGTAGATGATGAGCTCATCTCCCTACTCCACCATCACAGGTGCTTGCTCTAACTTGACACTGTTATATGTGGTTGCATGTTGCATATGATGTCTAGCTTGTATTGCTTCTAACTTGAATTGCATCTGCTTACTTTACACATAATGCCTGTGAATATGACACGTGTTCCTGTTTCTAGAACATATGTGTACATGATGAGCACATCTCCCCTACTCCACCATCACAGGTGCTTTCTCTTACTTGGAACTGTTATACGTGGTTGCATTTTCCGTATGATGTCTAGTTTGTATTGCTTCTGATTATGTTGAATTGCACCTGCGTAGCTTACAACTTATACCTGCGACGATCACTTACCCATAAGACACATTTAACTTGGGACTATGATGTAGGTTGCATCTTGCATTGTCTTCTAGCTTGTACTGCTTCTAATTTCTTGAAATGGCACTTACGACGAGACACTTTTTACCTGATAGAGTGATATTGGTTGCATGTTCATATGGTGCCTAGGTTTCATTTCTTCTAATTTTGTTGAAATGCCTTCCGCTCACTGTTTTTTTCATACATATTCCATCCTCCTATCATATGTGTGAATATGAAACGCTGTCTTTTTTGTATATATTCCATCCTCCTATCCTGCGCTTGCCTTACATCAAAGTAGTGTTCGTCTGTATCATGCATCAACCAGTTATGCAGAGCTAATTTTATTCATATTCTTGTGGTTTTGACTTCATAAGGCAATATCAGAAAATAGGAAGGAAAAGCGTAAGTTAGGGGATGCTGGTGGTCCTCCGCACCGACGCAAACAGAGACTCTCTAGATTTGCCACTGCTACTGCTAATGAAGTTGAAGTCCCAAGTCTACATGATGAGTTCATCTCCCGTACTCCACCATCGTAGGTGCTTGCTCTAAGTTGACAGTGTGATAATTGGTTTCATCTTGCATATGTTGTCAAGATCAGATGAACCTCATGAGCATCAACACCAAGACGGTACCTGACCGAGTCAAGTTGCAGTTGCATGCTCCTTTATATGTACTCTCACAGTTTGATGTACACTAACCCTTTCCATATTCGTTGTTGAACTAGCACCACGATGCAAGCGGAAACAGACATCTGGGATAATGCTTGACAGATTAACAAAATCTAAAGGAGGAAGAATGGAGATCCATTTTGAGGCAGGTTTAAAAAGGCCACGTGATGCTATAGAGTCAGCTAAGTTAGTATTAGAGGCAACAGTTGCCGTTAGGTGTCATGCACGTATCCTCCCAACGTGGATCCAGTATAGGAATGAGAAAGACAATACCCAGTTTAACACCTTCCTTGACCATTTATCTGTAAGTAATGTTATTCATCGCAATTAGTAATATTGTCTTGCTCTATCCCATACTTTCTAGCTTCCTCCTAATAAGACTCACATTCTTTTTCAACATATGAGGTTCAAGTTGGTTCCGAAAGATGATGTAGCTAAACAAGCATGCACTCATGTTTTTCAGTCTGCTCCGCGACAATATCGGTACCACCTTAGAAAATCTCACTTTGAAGGCAAGGCTAACAATGGAATTGCCCAAACATCTCTAGTGGAATATATTATAGATGAAGACTAGACAACCCTCATTAAACACTAGTCTGATCCAAAGTATCAGGTAGGATATATGTATTTGATCAGACCACATATTGAACTTGTATTTATGTATGTGCCTTACAAGTGTATCTTCTTCTAGGCTAACTGTTTGAAGAACAAAACCAACCGTTCTAAAGTGAAATTCCAACAGACAACAAGATCTCGTAGCTATATTGCACACTGCGAGGCTCTTGTAAATAGCTGCTACTTCCTTCTTTTTTTGTGTCATATTATCGTATCTATATTGACTTGTTCCAAATACAGAGGAAAGCTCGTGCGGACCAAAAAGAACTTGAACCGAATGCAGTGCAAATCTTCAAGGATTTCCACACCAGCAAGATGAAGGGCATGAGCACACCAGTTCAAGCCGCTATTGCAAGTCCTTAATCCTCCTGCCTTGAACTGATTGGTACTGTGATCTGTTCATTTAACTACTTGGTTTGCAGCCAATGTCAGTTACTCTGTTCACTTTTATTCATAGTTGTCTTAACGTATCATTTCACCTTACATGGTTTAAAAGAGATGAAGGATATTATTTTGGTCTTGATCTGTAATCTAGTTGTTATGTTCACGTGTGCACACAATGATAAAATAGCCTGTTTGTTTTATATCTGTTTGCCCATGATATGAATGATGTCATATTGTGTTCATCCTACTTTAAACCATGTCTCTTTATCCTTAGATGTCAACGAATGTGAGGAAATAGACAATACAGTAGGCATGCTACATGGACATATGTTCTGAAAGTGATTTTATTATGTAGTTGGCACTATAATACATGCTAATGTATTACAATAGTTCACCAAAATAAGTTATGTATAAACGTTTAACCTACTTTGTTTGTTTTTGTCTCATTAGTAACTTATCTGGTACACTAATCTACAAGTTCAAACTTTCAGGAAGCTATGGAACAAATGATTGGACAGCCACAACCACCTAAAGGTGACGAGGCTACTACAGGCACAATGTCACCTCTTGCTGCAGTGCGTCAGTATCTCTTCACTAACAGTGCAAAAAGCACCTTCCTGCATAATTCTGGGTTGGTTGTCAAGGTAACCTCGTCCAAATTGCCTACTGAACAAAATCTTCCTGCTAGACAGAGTGATATATCTGTGCTCCAGACACAAGTCCAATCCCTAATGGACCTTGTTTCGGAAACAAGAATAGTGGTTAAGAAATTTTGTCAAGATATGAATGGTTTTGAAACCAAACTATCAGACATTCGCTTCGTTGTTCAAGAGCAATGGCGGAAAAAAGGTGGAGATCGTGCTTCTCCATCAGATTCTACAACCCAAAACATTAGTACTCAGGTCAAATGATCTGTGCTTCTATACATCTCATGGTGCTTTTATTTGGAAGGACTGTAAACTTTATGCCAACAGGCCTTTTGTTGTATGGTTGGAATTTATTTTGTTGTGATACACCATTTATGATGCTGCCTCAGGCTGCAGTAATTACGACGCTATTTTTGTATAGTGTAGGTTTATCTTAGTAATGTATTCGACCGAAAGCTTCATAGGAGCCCAACATGCCAACATTCGTCATGCCCATTCCAATTGGGCTAAAAACGATTACAGGCCGAAATTGGCATGTAGCCCACTAAAAATATCCGGGCCTAAATCAGCAGACGCTTTCATATTTTCTGGTAGGCCTGTGCCCATAGTGGGCCTTTAACAGGCTTAAACATAATTTGGGCCCTCAATAAAAATAGGCCGTTTACAGGTGTAAATATCTCGAGCCCATAAAAAACATGGGCCTTTAATAGACTGAAAGTGAGATTGGGCCCTGATTGTGCCAAATAACCCACTAGACTTAGCAAGCCGAAATGGTGGCCCATTTATGATGCGGATCTTTGACAGGCCCAAATTCGGACGGGCCGTAAATGCACCGACCTAATACACGGGCCTTTAACAGGCCGGAACTTCGGTCGGGCTAGATTATCGTCATTTTTATATGGGCCGTTAATGGGCCCGATATGACGTTGGGCCACATATGGCCCATGGTTTACGTCCGGCGTTAACATGCCGAAAATGACAACAGGCCGAAAGTGGCCCAAAGCTATAGTGGGCCTCTAACAGGCCGAATCTCAGACATGGCCGAATATGACCCAAATCCTTCACGATCGTTTATGGGCCGAAAGTTTTGATGGCCTGTAAATGGGCCCAAATGAAGCCAGACCTTTAACAGGTCGGAAATACACCGGGCCGTAATTCAGCCCAATTATTTAGCGGACTGTTAATGGGCCAGAAGTGACCATGGGCTGCGTTGATGACAAGTTTAGGACAGGCCGTTGATGGGCCGATTTGATAGAGAATGTTGGGCCTTTAGCTGGGCCGGCCCATTATGGTCTGCAGAATCTTGTGGGCCTTTAGCTGAGCCGGCCCATTGTGGTCCGCAAAATCTTGTGGGCCTTTAGCTGGGCTGGCCCGTTATGGTCTGCAAAATCGTGTGGGCCTTTAGCTGGGCCGGCCCATTATGGTCCGCTAAATCTTATGGGCCTTCGGTTGGGCCGTCCCATTTAAACTTTGTGGGCCACTTTTGGGCCGGTCAACGTGTCAACATATCATAGGCCCATCTCGACCGTTGGATGAGTGACACCTGTGCCAATGTGGAGCTGACGCGTGGATCCGTCAGCCAATGAGAATTTTACACGTGGAAAATTGGCATTGGTTGTGGCTGTGAACGGGTTATCGGATCCAAAATCCAACCCGATTGCTTAACGGCGTTCCGTTACGGTGGATGCCACGTGTCGGTCACCCTTGACGAAAGCACTTCTGTGACGCGCGATTTATCATCATGGAAGTGGACACTTCCGTGATGATAATTTTGGCAATGTCATGGAACACTTCTACGACATCACATGTATGACTATCTTGATTCTGTCATAAATTTGTCCTGGATGTACATGCATGACAGAACACGCGACCTACTGTGAAAAACACGTATCATCACGGAAGTGTATTTTTTTGTAGTGTAATGTTGAGTCCATCAATTATACACACTCTCACCCTTCCATCATTGCTAGCCTCTTCGGTACCGTGCATTGCCCGTTCTCACCTCGAGAGTTGGTTCAAACTTCACCGGTGTATCCAAATCCTGTGGTATGATATGCTCTATCACACATAAGCCTCCTTATATCTTCCTCAAAACAGACACTATACCTACCTATCATGGCATTTCCCTAGCCATTCTGAGATATATTGCCATGCAACTTCCATCATCTTCATATACATGACTTGATCATCATTGTCATATTGCTTTGCATGATTGTAAGATAGCTAGCATGATGTTTTCATGGCTTACCCATTTTTTGATATCATTACTACGCTAGATCATTGCACATCCCAGTACACCGCCAGAGGCATTCATATAGAGTCATATTTTGTTCTACTATCATGTTGTAATATTGAGTTGTAAGTAAATAAAAGTGTGATGATCATCATTATTAGAACATTGTCCCATGTGAGGTTATCAAAACAAAAGTGGCCAAAGAAGCCCCAAAAAAGAGAGAGAGGCCAAAGAAGCCTACAAAAAAAGAAAAAAAGAAAAAAAGAGAAAAAATAAAAAAAATTGAGAGAAAAGAGAGAAGGGACAATGTTACTATCCTTTTGCCACACTTGTGCTTCAGAGTAGCACCATGTTCTTCATATAGAGAGTCTCTTGAGTAATCACTTTCATATACTAGTGGGAATTTTCATTATAGAACTTGGCTTCTATATTCCAACGATGGGCTTCCTCAAATGCCGTAGGTCTTGATGAGCAAGCAAGTTGGATGCACACCCACTTAGTTTCAGTTTGAGATTTCATACACTTATAGCTCTTAGTGCATCATTTGCATGGCAATCCCTACTCCTCGCATTGACATCAATTGATGGGCATCTCCATAGCCCGTTGATTAGCCGCGCCGATATGAGACTTTCTCCCCTTTGGTATTCTCCACACAACCTCCACCATCATATTCTATTCCACCTATAGTGCTATGTCCATGGCGCATGCTCATGTATTGCGTGGAAGTTGAAAATGTTTGAGAACATCAAAAGTATGAAACAATTACTTGGCTTGTCATCGGGGTTGTGCATGATTTGAATATTTTCTGTGGTGAAGATGGAGCATAGCCAGACCATATGATTTTGTAGGGATAACTTTCTTTGGCCATGTTATTTTGAAAAGACATGATTGCCTTATTAGTATGCTTGAAGTATTATTGTCTTAATGTCAAATGATAGACTATTTCTTTGAATCACTCGTGTCTTAATATTCATGGCATGATTAGATTACATGATCAAGATTATGCTAGATAGCATTCGACATCAAAAATTATCTTTTTTTATCATTTACCTACTCGAGCACGAGCAGCAATTAAGCTTGGGGATGCTGATACATCTCCGTCGTATCTATAATTTTTTATTGTTCCATGCCATTATTATATAACTTTCATATACTTTTGGCAACTTTTTATACTATTTTTGGGACTAACATATTGATCCAGTGCCCAGTGCCAGTTCCTGTTTGTTGCATGTTTTTTGTTTCGCGGAAAGTCCATATCAAACGGAGTCCAAACAAGATAAAAACCGACGGAGATTTTTTTGGAATATATGTGATTTTGGGAAGAAGAATCAACACGAGACAATACCCGAGGGGCCACGAGGCTGGGGGCGCGCCCCTGGCCCTCGTGGACACCCCGTAAGGCAGTTTGTGCCCTTCTTTTGCCACAAGAAAGCCAATATCCGGATAGAAATCATGTTAAAATTCCAGCCCAATCGGAGTTATGGATCTCCGGGAATATAAGAAACGGTGAAAGGCCAGAATCTGAAATGCAGAAACAGAGAGAGACAGGAAGACAGATCCAATCTCGGAGGGGCTCTCGCCCCTCCGCCGCCATGGAGGCCATGTCCTAGAGGGGAAACCCTTCTCCCATCTAGGGAGAAGTTTAAGGAAGAAGAAGAAGAAGGGAGGCTCTCTCCCCCTCTCTTCCGGTGGCGTCGGAACGCCGCCTGGGCCATCATCATCACCGCAATATAGACCAACACCTCCGTCATCTTCACCAACATCTTCATCACCTTCCCCCATCTATCTACAACGGTCCACTCTCCCGCAACCCGTTGTACCCTCTACTTGAAACATGGTGCTTTATGCTTCATATTATTATCCAATGACGTGTTGCCATCCTATGATGTCTGAGTAGATTTTCGTTATCCTATCGGTAATTGGTGAATTGCTATGATTGGTTTAATTTTCTTGTGGTTATGTTGTTGTCCTTTGGTGCCCATCATATGAGCGCGCGCATGGATCACACCATAGGGTTAGTTGTATATTGATAGGACTATGTATTGGAGGGCAAGGGTGATAGAAGTTTCAACCTAGCATAGAAATTGATGCATACGGGATTGAAGGGACCAATATATCTTAATGCTATGGTTGTGTCGGGTGGTAGGTGCGACATATGCCAACGGGTGGCTTATCATTGTGGGAGCCAGTAAGACATCGCCGGTGCCTGGAAACGGGATAAGGCGAAGGCATGCACGCCGGCGGATCTTACCCAGCTTCGGGGCTCTCCTTGGAGATAACACCCCTACTGCTGCTCTGCGGGGTCTCCGCATGATCACTAGATGAACAAGTAGCTACACAATGCTCCTTGAGCTGTTTGGTGTGAGGGGGAAGAAGGGCACGACTAGCATGCTTCCTCTCCTTGCGTGGTGTCTAAGACTAGCAGAGGGTCCAACCATTTGCATGGGTGCCCCGGGGGGTTTATATAGGCCTACCCCCTGGGGGTACAATGGTAATCCGTCTGGGCGCGGGACCCGCCGTCTGTGACTGCACTCGCCGGCTTCTGCGCCAGCTGCTGGGGCCCGCCGACTGGTGGGTCCCGCCGGCTGCCGGCCCCTTGGTCGACAGGCAGGCCCCACTGTCCAGGGCCTGGTCGGCGGCTGGTTACTGTGGCTTCATCTTGGTGACGTGGGCTTCGTCGTGGTAGGCGCGGCTACAGTGCCGCCGCCCGTCGGGCGATCGCTGTAGCCTAACCGCGTCTGGTCTCCTTAATGGGGCGTCTCCTTCGAGGGAGGCGGCAAGCCGGCTGCGGGGAGCCGGCTCTGTCTTGGGCCGACTGGTTGGAGGCGTGGCCGCCTTCGGGCGTCTCTCTGCCCGAAGGGGCCCGCCATCTGTGGGCCAGGCTGGCGGCCCGTCGTGGGTGACACCAAGGTCAACATGGCAACAGTGCCGCGCCGGACGGGTCAGGCCTACTCCGTACGGCGCACTGTGCCAGGCGTGCTCCGGGATTCGGGGGTGGCAGGCTTCACTGTAGCCACGCCCCGTCGCACCACCGTTAGGTGGGTGCAAACTTTGAGGGTACGGTCTCGACCGCTTTATGGGAGCCGGCTTCTTGGAGTCGGCATCTTGGAGCCGGCTTCTTCGAGTCGGCCTCCCATGGTTTTCTTCATGAGGGGTAAAGTCGGGCCGCCTTCCGAAAGCCGGCCTAGGTGGCGGCCAGCAAGGGGGAGGCGGCTCCATGTCTTGGATTCTTGAGAGCCGGACGGGCTCGTGATTTTTTCAAAATGGCCAGGGGAAGCCGGCTAGGCTACCCATGGCCATTTACTCCGACAGTAGTCCCCGAAGCTGATCGAGCTCCGAGGCGAGCAGGGGGACGAGAAGCTTGGTCAGCTTCCCATCCTGAAGAGCCGGTTGTGCGGGCGTATGCCGACTTCAGAGAGCCCCGCGTCTTGTAGGCAGGAGGAGGGGGGGACCTGCATGCTGAGCACGGGCCCTCCCGCGGCCACGTGGCAGCGAGATCCTGCGACCGCATGCGCGCGACGGGACGCCGCCGCAGGCCCGGGCCCGCCACTCGTGAGCCTTGGTCCGGGCGCGGATCTTCCGTGGCCCACAGGGGCCGCTCGCCTTCTCGAGGCAGTTTTGTTTCGCCGTTAAGGCTCAATAATTGCGGGACGTGGGGAGTGGGCACGATCGATCCCCACGCTTCCCCACGCCGCGCCTCCTCGGCTCCGCCACGCGAGCCTATAAGTAGGGGGACGAGGGAGAGCGACAGAGGTTCACACGCTCTCTCTCGCTCCGCCCCTCCTAATCCTTGTTTCTTCCTCTTGTTGCCGCCGAAGCCTCCCATCTCAGCGCCGCCGCGTCTCCACATCGCCTCGCTCCCATGGCGTTGTCAAGCTCGTGGGACGGCTCCAACGTCCACGGAGACCATGTGGAGTTCTTCCGCCAGACTCGGCGCCTGCCCGGCGCCAACCTCGTGCAGGTCCGCCTGGCACCGGAGACGGAGATCTCGCCGTTGCCGGAGGAGGGCGAGCGGGTCGTCTTCCGTTCGCACTGCCTGCGTGGCTTCGGCCTTCCGACGAGCGGATTTCTGCGCTCCTTCCTCGAGTTCTACAACCTCCAGCCACATCACCTCACGCCCAATGCGGTGATGCTGCTGTCGGCCTTCGTCTCTCTCTGCGAAGGCTTCTTGGGGCTGCTCCCCACGCTGGAGCTCTGGGGAGAGTTCTTCCAGAGCAAACTCGGCACCATCGTCGCCGGCGTGCCCGCACCCTGCGGGGCCTTCATCGCCATGAGGAGGGCGAGCGAGAACAATCCGTTCCCGTCCATCCCCCTAATCCAGTCGGTGAAGGTCTGGCAAAAATTGTACTTCTATGTGAGGAACGTCGCCGAGCAAGGAGACTACATCAACCTGCCAGCTTACGTAGCCGGCCCGCCGGCTGGGAGGCAGCCCTCGTGGGGTTTCCGGTCCCGGTCACTATCTCCGGCCGGGAACGCCGCCGTCTCCCGGCTTCGGGTGATGATCCAGTCGGAAGGCCTGCGCGGGGCCGACTTGGTGGCCGCCTTCGTGGAGCGCCGGATTCTTCCTCTCCAAAGCCGGCCCCATATGATGTGTCAGATGAGCGGCCGCTTCAACCCAAGCTGGCTGAGCACATGGGAAATGCCCCACGCGGAGGTGGCGCTCATGGTTAATTACATCGCCAACTGCAAGCTCGCCGGGGACTGGCAATACGGCAAGGCGCCGTATTCTCGCGCCAATCCTCCGCCCGTGGTAAGCTTCTCTCTCTGTCTTCTTTTTGTCGTCAGCCGGCTTCGTGACGGCCGGTTTCTGACCAGTCGGTTCTTTTGAGCAGAACCCTCTTCTTCCGCCGCCGGCCGGGGCGGTAGGGATTGAACGCCAGTATGCCCCCGACCGCACGGTGGACGACGTTGACGACCCGGACTTGGGGGCGGCCGCCATGGAGGACACCGTCGTGGGGGACAACGCCGAGCCCGGAGGCTCAAGGTTCACCACGAGCTTCGAGGACTGGCCGGATGATGCTCAAGCCGAAGTCGCCCCGCGTCGCCAGCCGGCGGCCGACTATTAGGGCACGGGCTCGTCCATCGCACCGGCCGCCGGCGGCGCACAGAAGCGCCGGGCCGCTTCAGGCCTCTTCGGCAGTCGGCCGAAGAAGTCCAAGCCCTCCACCGCGGCAACAAAACGAGATGAGGCGGCCGCAAAGGCGGCCCGCTTCCGCAAGGCGGTGAAGCAGCCTCAGACGGTTTCAGCGTAAGTCGCCGATTGCCTGGTCGCATGCCCTTCATCATTCTCTTTCTCTTTGAATATTCTTATTAACTATTTCTCGCTTGCTGGACAGGGCGCCGCTTTCCCTTGAGCGGGGTCCGGGCGGCTCCGTCGTGGGGCCAACTGGAGGGTCTTCGAGCTCCCGCCGCGTGGACCCCCGCGCCGATCTCAGGGAGGCCACAGAGCGGAACGCCCGCGAAGCGCGGGAGGAGCGCGAGGCGGTGGAGAAGGCGGCCGCCCAGGCGGCGAGGGAGCAGGCCGACACGGCAGCCAAGGCCCAGACGGAGGCGGCTACCGCGGAGACGGAGGCGGGAAGCTCGCGCAACCAGCCTCCACTGCTCGCCATTCTTCTCCGAGCCGTAGCTCCCGACACCCCATTGCCTTTGGCGGAGGAGGTCGTCCAAGACCCGCCGCTGATGGAGAGGGGGGAGGACCCCGTGGCCTTCGCGAGGAGAGCGCCGCTAGCAGCGCCAACCGGAGCGGGCCAAGGCGGCGAATCATCAGCGGCGCCATAGGGGCCGACCGGAGATGAGCCGGAGAACAGAGCCGGCCTCGAGGTGCAGCCGGCGATGAGCCGGCGCGTAGGGGGAGGCGCCGCTCCGCCAGAGTTGCGCCGAGTCGCAGGCGCAGGCCAGTCGGCGGAAGATCTGGAGGCGGCCAGCACTGCCACATCTGAGTGGACTCCCAGCGGGGGGACTGGCGAGCTGAATGTGGTGGCTCAAGGGGTCCGGAGCCGGCTGCAAGCTCAGGACGCCCTGCTGCAACAGTTCACCCAGGAGTTCTTGTTGACGTGAGCCACCATCCAGGTGAGTCCTTCATTCTTGGCCGCTTTTGACTTCTTGATTTCTTCCGTGGGGGCGCGTCAGCGCACCCACTGGGTGTAGTCCCCGAGATTCGGGCCGACTGCTGCGCAGTCGGGTCGGATCTTTCTCGACGACTATCTTACTTTGCTTTGGGTCTGAACTTTCAGGAATATCACAACCTCCGTGCTGCCGCCTTCAACTCCCAGGCTCGGGAGTTGAGCCGGAGGACCGACGACCTGGGCGACAGCCGAAGTAAGTACTCGATCTTGTCTGTCTCCTGTGGGGGCGCGTCAGCACACCCACTGGGTGTAGTCCCCGAGATTCGGGCCAACTGCTACGCAGTCGGGTCGGATCTTTCTTGACGACTCTTTCCTTATTGGTTTTTCTTTTTCTTTGTCTTTAGGGGCCAATGTCGACTTGAGGAAGGAGCTCGGCGAAGCGAAGGCCGCCCTTCACACCAAGGAGGCTGAGTATGCCGCCTTGGTCCAGGAACGGGATCGCCTAGCCAAGAAGCTGGCCGACCAAGAGGAGGGCCACAAGGCGGCCCTGCAGGCGGCGCAGGATAGCGAAGCCGCCTTGAAGGCGGAGTATGAGACCGAGGCGGTGAGCTGTTCTGAGACCCGGCGAGCCCTGGATGAAGGCTTCGGCCGGATCGAGGATTTGATCGACGGTAGGCCGCCTTCCTCGCCCCTCTTCTGCCCCTTGCCGCCTGGATTTTTGGCTTATCTTGAGCTACTGCTTGTTTTTTGGTGCAGACTACTTCCCCGGCTACTCCGCCTTCGCCGCCCAAAGCATTGAGGCCCATCACGAGGCGCGCCGTCAGGCGGGGGCCAACATCGCGCCGGATGCGAACCGGACACTTGAGGAGCAGCTCCTGGCTGTCCAGGCGCGGTTGCAGCCAACTCATTGGATGCTTCGCCGGCTCCAACGTGCCGGGGCGCAAATGTTGGCCGCCCTCTGGCCCGGCGAGACGATCCCCCGCACCCCAAGCCGAACTGCCGACTGGCTGGAGGTTGCAGTTGGTCGCTTTGAGGCTTGGAAGGCGTCGGCGGCCCGCCTCGGAGCCGGGCGGGCGTTGGAGTTTGTTCGGGCTTGGTACCCAGGGCTGAGCCTGGACCAGCTGCGCACTTGGCCGATGGAGGCCGACGCGGAGCTGGAGGAGGTGAGGCCGGCTATCGCCCAGCAAGCTTCGACGATCGCCGAGTGCACCGACATCAGCGTTTTCGTACCCGAAATCGATGATGACGGCGTTGCTCAGCCGGAGGAGTGGTTCGGGCTGAACCCTGCGGTGGGCGAGGACTCGGCGGAGGAGATTGCCTCTAGCGACGAGGGCGAGGATGACGAAGAGGAGGACGGCGAAGATGTCGAGCCGGCTGGTGGAACAACCGGCCGACCTCAGGTCGACCATGCCTCCAGCAATGAGGCGCGTGGAAGCACGCCCTCTGCGCGAGGTGGCGACCAAGCCGAAGTTCGCCAACCGGCCGCTCCTTCAGCCGGCACGACCGTCTCCGCCAACCAGTCCGGCTCGTCGGCCGCTCCGCCAGCTTGACCTACCGTCTTTATCTTTCCTGCTTGTTGTCTTTTGAACAATCTTTGTTAAATTTTCGCAGTTCCACCCACTGGGGGTGTATCCAAACTATGTTGAATGCTGGCCTCTCGGAGGTCTTTTTATGTAAATATTATTATGTTCATGTTTGGTTTCCATTCGCGTATGCTTTTTATCCTTAGGCTTTTTCCTTTGCTGCCTTCCCTCTTTGGGGAGGCAAGTACTTGAGCTTTCTTGGATTGAAGTGAAGTGAATGGAAACCGGCCGGCCGGCTACTCTAGTAGCCATTCGGCGGTGGGAGAAAACCGGCTTTTGTTATATTAGTCCGTTAGTCCCTAGCCGTTTTTCGTGTGGGCGCCCGTTCCTGCCTTTAACTCTTGCCAGCCGGACAGCCAGTTCTTCGAACTGCGAGTTTTGGCAAGAGAAGGCTTGGGAGCCGGCACACTACTTGTCTGACTGCGGGTAGGACTTCTAACATAACTCCAGTCGGCCAGTCCCCGAGCCGACTAGTCGAACTCGGTGCCGGACGGAACAAGTAAATGAAATGACAAGGTCATAAGCCTGATACTTTTCATTCATAAATAAGAGATGGCAGTCCCCGAGCCCTCCTCGGGGGGCCCATTGTCTCATACTTAATACAAAAGTTAGCGTGATACATACTACATTTCAACTGTAAAATCTTCGAAGGAGGTTGGCGTTCGGTGGTCGTTCCGACTCCTTGCCGGAGTCGTCTCTCTTGCGTGCCTTCGGCTTCTGTGCATCGATCAGGTAGTAGGAGTCGTTGCCTAGAGCTCTGCTGATGACGAAGGGGCCTTCCCAAGGGGCCGAGAGTTTGTGCTGGCCGGCTGTTCGCTGGATCAGCCGGAGCACAAGATTGCCCTCTTGGAAAGATCTTGGCCTGACCTTCCGGCTGTGGTAGCGGCGCAAACCCTGCTGGTAGATGGCAGACCGGCTGAGGGCTAACAGCCGGCTTTCTTCCAGTAGGTCGACGCCGTCTTCTCGTGCTTCCTTGGCCTCCGCTTCCGTGTACATGGTTACTCGAGGCGAGTCGAACTCGATGTCAGTTGGGATGACCGCCTCGGCACCATATACAAGGAAGAAAGGGGTGAAGCCGGTTGACTTGTTTGGGGTAGTGCGCAGACTCCAGAGGACAGCCGGCAGCTCGTCAAGCCAACAGCCGGCCAAACGCTCCAGAGGTACGACCAGTCGGGGCTTGATGCCGGAGAGGATGAGGCCGTTGGCTCACTCGACCTGGCCGTTTGACTGCGGGTGGGCGACGGATGCTAAGTCCAGCCGGATACCTTGGGCTGCACAGAAACGTGCCAAGGCTCCTTTGGCAAAATTCCTGCCCATTGTCGGTGATGATGCTGTGTGGTACGCCGTACCGAGTTGTTATGTCTGAGATGAACGTCACAGCAGTCGGCCCATTCAGCTTCTTGATCGGCTTTGCTTCAATCCACTTGGTGAATTGTCCACGGCGACGAGCCGATGCGTCATGCCGCCGCGCTCTGTCTTGAATGGGCCCACCATGTCTAGTCCCCAAACGGCGAAGGGCCAAGTGAGGGGAATGGTCTTGAGTGCCGAAGCCGGCATGTGTTGCTTGGAGCTGAAGAGTTGGCATCCCTTGCAATGCTTAACTAATTCTTTGGCGTCATCCAAAGCAGTCAGCCAGAAGAAACCATGGCGGAAGGCTTTGGCGACAAGTGATCTTGAGGCCGCATGGTGGCCGCATTCTCCTTGGTGAATGTCTCTGAGGATTGCAATGCCCTTATCTTGCTCGATGCACCGTTGGAGGATTCCAGTGACACTGCGCTTGACCAGTTCTCTGTTGAGGATTGTGTATGCTCCGGCTCGACGTTGGACTTGTCTTGCTTCTGTTTTGTCGGCCGGCAGGTCTTGGTTTACTAGGAAGTTGAGGATGGACTGAGCCCATGATGGAGCTGCGACTTCTTCTAGTGCCAATGTGGCTATTGCCACCAGGGTGGGCGGGCTGGGTGGTGAAATGCTGGAGTCGGCCGCCGGCTGTTGTGCTGGTGCAGTCCCCAGGCCGGCTACCGCAGTCCTCGAGCCGGTTGCCGAAGTCCCTGAGCCGGGTGTCGAAGTCCCCGGGCCGGCTGCGGGAGTCTTGGGGTCGCCTGCTTGGTTCTTCGAGCCGGACCCGGCCACATCGGGGTCAGGCGGCACGAAGATGGAGTCGGACTCTGGAGACGGCTTGATGGACGGCTTGAGGAGGCGTTGTAGAGCGACGCCGGTTGGAATTGCTTGCCGAGTGGAGCCTATTCGAGCCAGGGCATCGGCTGGCTCGTTGTCGGCTCGCGGTTCGTGGAGGAACTCGCATCCTTCAAAGTATCCGCTGAGTTGTTGGACCAGGAAGCGGTAGCTCGCCATATTTGCATCCTTGGCGTCCCAGTCGCCGGATGATTGCTGGACCACCAGGTCCGAGTCACCATAACATAGGATCTGGCGAATGCCAAGTTCTTTGGCAAGCCGGAGCCCGTGTATGAGCGCCTCGTACTCGGCCACGTTGTTGGAGGCGGCAAAGTGGATCTGTAGCGTGTATCTGAGCTTGTCGCCTTTAAGGGAGGTAAGGACGATGCCGGCTCCCAAGCCGGTGCGCATCTTGGACCCGTCGAAGTGCATGCGCCAGTGGGTGGAATCGGGAGCCGGCGGCAGGTACTGGGTCTCGGCCCAGTCGACGAGGAAGTCGGCCAGGGCTTGGGACTTGATGGCGGTGCGGGGCTGGTAGAAGATTGTGTAAGGGGCCAGCTCGATGGCCCATTTCGCTACCCGGCCGGATGCGTCCCGGCTGCCTATGATCTCGGCCAGCGGGGCGGTGCATACGACCGTGACGGGATGCTCTTGAAAGTAGGGCTTCAGCTTCTTGGCGGTGAAGTACACGCCGTAACACATCTTCTGGTAGTGCGGGTAGTTCTGCTTTGAGGCGGACAACACCTCGCTCAAATAATACACCGGCCTTTCGACCGGCTGGGCTCGGCCTTCTTCTGGGCGTTGGACTACGATGACGGTGCTGACCACCCGGCTGGTTGCGGTGATGTAAAGGAGCATGGGCTCTTTCTCAGTCAGCGCCGCGAGGACAGGCGGCGTGGCCAGCATCTTCTTCAGCTCGTGAAAAGCTTGGTCGGCCTGGTCGTTCCATTCGAAGTGAGTGCTCTTCTTCATGAGGCGGTAGAGGGGGAGAGCTTTCTCTCCGAGCCGGCTGATGAAGCGGTTCAAGGAGGCCAAGCACCCGGTGAACTTCTGAATGTCTTGAAGCTTGGTGGGGATCGCCATTCTCTCGATGGCCTTGATCTTCACCGGGTTGCATTCGATGCCGCATTCGGAGACTAGGAAGCCTAGGAGCTGGCCGGCTGGCACTCCGAACACGCATTTCTCGGGGTTGAGCTTGATTTGAAATCGGCGCAGGTTCTCAAACGTTTCCTTGAGGTCTCCCAGCAAGGTGCCGCGCTTCTCCGTCTTCACCACGATGTCATCCACGTAAACGTGAGCGTTTCTGCCGAGCTGCTTGAGGAGGCACTTCTGCATGCAACGCTGAAAAGTGGCACCGGCATTTCTCAAGCCGAATGTCATAGTCAGGTAATAGAGGGCTCCAAATGGCGTGATGAAGGCGGTCTTCAGGCGGTCGTCCGGATCCAGCTTTATCTGGTGATATCCGGAGTAAGCATCCAAGAAACTCAACAGCTCGCATCCGGCTGTGGAGTCTATCACTTGGTCTATCCTTGGCAGGGCAAAGGGATCTTTGGGGCAGGCCTTGTTGAGGCTTGTGTAGTCTATGCACATGCGCCACTTGTTGTTCTTCTTTAGCACGAGGACCGGGTTGGCGAGCCACTCTGGGAAGAAAACTTCCATAATGAAGCCGGCTGCCAAAAGCCGGGCTATCTCCTCCCCCACAATCCTGCGTTTCTCCTCCGACAGTCGGCGAAGGGGTTGTTTGACTGGCCTTGCGTCTTCTCGAACGTGTAGTTTGTGCTCGGCGAATTTCCTCGGAACACCCGGCATGTCCTTGGGGGACCATGCAAAGATGACCCGATTCTCAGGGAGGAAATCGCCGAGCTCACCTTCCTATTTGCTGTTCAGGCTTGCCCCGATGACGGCGAACTTCTCTGGATGCTCGGGGTCAAGAGGCACCTTCTTCATCTCCTTGGCCGGCTAGAAAGACCCTTGAGCATCATGCTCCTTGGGGTCGGGGGACACGGCCGACTGCTTGCTGGCTATGGCCATGACTCGGTCCAGCATCTTCTTTTCTTCGGCAATCACAAGGGACTCGGCCAGCCGGCTGCTGGCTGCTGCGCACTCAGAGGACTTCTTGTAATCACCGGCTATGGTGATGACGCCTTTGGTGCTTGGTATCTTCATCTTGAGGTATGCATAGTGGGGAACTGCCATGAATTTAGCCAAAGCAGGTCGGCCAAGCAATGCATGGTAAGGGCTCTCCAGGTCCACCACTTCAAACCAGATCGCTTCCCGGCGGAAATGCTCCTTGTCCCCAAAAAGTACATCGATCTTGATCTTGCCAATGGGGGCGCAGGATAAGCCGGGTACGATGCCATGAAACACTGTCCGAGTAGGCATGAGCTGCTTCGTCTTGACGTTCAGCTTCTCCAGGATGTCACGATACAGGATGTTGATGCTGCTCCCGCCGTCTATCAACACACGGGAGAAGCGGGCGGCGCGTCTGTCCGTCGCAAGGGTGGCTTCCAGGACCAAAGCATAAGGGCCGGGAGACGGCATCACCTCTGGATGGTCGGCCCAGCTCCAGCTGATGGGCTTTTCTGACCAATGCATGTGTCCGGCGGGGTTGGCAGCGACCACGCTAACTTCCTGGTGCTCTCGGCGTTTGCTGCGCCGGTCTTCGGGCTGGCTTGTAAAGATGATGTAGGTTGCTTGCTCGTCAGGGAACTCATCATGCACGGCTCCGACCGCGGGCCGAGCTGTCGGAGGCGGCGGAGGCGGCGGGCCGGCAGGCGGAGGCGCCGCGAGCCCCTCGCCTTTAGAGATTCGGGTGAGCCAATGGCACTTCCGGGTTGTGTGGTTGGACGGCTTCGCGCCGCTGTGAAACTTGCACGGGGCGTCGAGAGTTTGCTCGTAGGAGTAAGCCGGCTGCCAAGCCGGCCGACCGCCCTTGGGTTTCTTGGGGGCGGGCCGCCCTTCAGGCGGCACATCTTCAACTGTGGCCATCTACCGACTGGCGGGAGGCGGCGCGGGGCCCTTGCGCTTGTGGTCGTTCAAGTGGGGGCGTCGACCGGAATCCCCAGCCAGCGTCTTGGGCGCCGGGTTGAGTACCTTTCCGGACGCGTCCACCCGAAGCTCGGTCTTCATCGAGGAATCGGCGGTGGCGTACTTGTCCGCTATGTCCAGAAGCTCATCGAGGGTAGCCGGCTCATCGCAGAGGAGCTTATGCTTGAGGAGGGTGCCTTCTCGGCATCCGGCTGTAAAGTACTCGATGGCTTGCACCTCGTGCACCCCTCGCAAGAATTGCGGAGCTCGGCCCAACGCGTGAGGTAGTCGCGAGTGGACTCGGCGGGGCCTTGTACGCACAAGGAGAGCTGTCTGGGCTTGGGAGCCCGCTTGTAGGTGCTGGTGAAGTTGCGGATGAAAGCTTCGGTGAAATCTAGCCAGCTGTTGATGCTGAGAGGCTTGAGGCTGTTGAGCCAGGTCCGCGCCGTGCCTTGCAGCATAAGGGGCACGTACTTCACGGCAACGCGCCGGTTGCCGTTGGCTATGCTGACCGCCGTGGAGTAGTCGATTAGCCAATCTTCCGGCTTCACGGAGCCATTGTACTTGGGCGTGTCTCTTGGGAGCGAGAACCCTTTGGGGAAAGGCTCGTCGCGGATGCGGGTGCCGAAACAAGGCGGGCCGACATCGTCTTCTTCTTCCAACGCCAGGGATCACGCCAGGCGGTCGATCCGATGGCGGGCATCGTTCTCGCCGACTCCTTCGCGGCGACCTAGTCGGCTGCTGAGAGTCGGGTGCGCCACTGGCGGCGGGGTGGGATATCTCTCTCCACGGGGTCAAGGCGGAGGCGGGTTGCCCCGCCATTCCATGGCTCGGGGATGGCCGTCCGCGTCTCGCTCGATGGAGATTCGGGTCCGGCTGCGGCTGGCAGCCGGCTCTTTCTCGCGCCGCGCACGGGTGTTGCTCGTAGCCGGTGTCCGGGACATCGCGCCGTGATCTCGGCGCGGGGGAGGGCTTCCCGCGCGGGCGTCTGCTTCATGTCACTGCGCGGCTGCGTCAATTAGTTGCTGGATGCGCCGGGTCATGTGGGGGAGGTCTTCGGCCTCCAAGCCGTCCAACTCGTCTACGGCCGCCTGGGCGGCACGCAAGTTCTCGAGCGGAGTGGCATAAACCAGGCGGTCGACTCCCAGCGCATCGGCAATGACGGCGCCGCGTTGCTTGACAAGGCCGGCCCGGCTTGGCCCGCCCGGGGCCGGCGTGCCGAAGGCGGCACGGTCAGCTTCGCGCTGATAGTCCTCAGTGAGGCGTCTCACGGAGGCCAGCCTCCGGCCCTCTGCGAGGAGGGCGAGGCAGCGTGCCTCCAGTGCTTCGTCGTCGGCATTGGCCGGGAGGGGGGCAGACAAGTCGTGGGCGCTCTCATCGGCCGGGCCGCCGTGGCCGACAACCATTACTTCGGTGGTGACAGCATCACAGCCATCGGCTTGAGGAAGCGGGTAGTTGTAGATCGTGACATTCGTGGGGAAGGTGTCGTAGGAGGCCGTGTCGGAGTCAACAGGCGTCGGGTCGGTGGAGCCAACCGACTCCAGGTCCGCAGCGGGCTCGTTGGAGACGTGGAGCTAACCGAGAAGGTTGGTGAGGTGGTCGGTGCCCGCATCGGAGGCGAGCTCGTCGGAGATGAGGGTTTCGTCGAGGAGATCGGCGAGGCTGCTCGCCGTGCAGATGCTGGTGACGCCTTGCAGCGCGTCGTGGCAAGCGCCATCGGGCACGCTGGGCTGGCTACGCTCGCTGGGGAGGAAGAGGGTTCCCGTCCAGAACAGGTCTCCGGACGACGGTGCACCTGGCCCCATGGTGGGCGCCAAATGTCGGGTGGTAGGTGCGACATATGCCAACGGGTGGCTTATCATTGTGGGAGCCAGTAAGACATCGCCGGTGCCTGGAAACGGGATAAGGCGAAGGCATGCACGCCGGCGGATCTTACCCAGCTTCGGGGCTCTCCTTGGAGATAACACCCCTACTGCTGCTCTGCGGGGTCTCCGCATGATCACTAGATGAACAAGTAGCTACACAATGCTCCTTGAGCTGTTTGGTGTGAGGGGGAAGAAGGGCACGGCTAGCCTGCTTCCTCTCCTTGCGTGGTGTCTAAGACTAGCAGAGGGTCCAACCATTTGCATGGGTGCCCCGGGGGGTTTGTATAGGCCTACCCCCCGGGGGTACAATGGTAATCCGTCTGGGCGCGGGGCCCAGCGGTCTGTGACTACACTCGCCGGCTTCTGCGCCGGCTGCTGGGGCCCGCCGCCTGGTGGGTCCCGCCGGCTGCCGGCCCCTTGGTCGACAGGCAGGCCCCACTGTCCAGGGCCTGGTCGGTGGCTGGTTACTGTGGCTTCATCTTGGTGACATGGGCTTCGTCGTGGTAGGCGCGGCTACAGTGCCGCTGCCCGTCGGGCGATCGCTGTAGCCTCACCGCGTCTGGTCTCCTTAATGGGGCGTCTCCTTTGAGGGAGGCGGCAAGCCGGCTGTGGGGAGCCGGCTCTGTCTTGGGCCGACTGGTTGGAGGCGTGGCCGCCTTCGAGCGTCTCTCTGCCCGAAGGGGCCCACCATCTGTGGGCCATGCTGGCGGCCCGTCGTGGGTGACACCAAGGTCAACATGGCAACAGTGCCGCGCCGGACAGGTCAGGCCTACTCCGTACGACGCACTGTTCCAGGCGTGCTCCGGGATTCGGGGGTGGCAGGCTTCACTGTAGCCACGCCCCGTCGCACCACCGTTAGGTGGGTGCAAACTTTGAGGGTACGGTCTCGACCTCTTTATGGGAGGCGGCTTCTTGGAGTCAGCATCTTGGAGCCGGCTTCTTCGAGTTGGCCTCCCATGGTTTTCTTCATGAGGGGTAAAGTCGGGCCGCCTTCCGAAAGCCGGCCTGGGTGGCGGCCAGCAAGGGGGAGGCGGCTCCATGTCTTGGATTCTTGAGAGCCGGACGGGCTCATGATTTTTTCAGAATGGCCAGGGGAAGCCGGCTAGGCTACCCATGGCCATTTACTCTGACAGGTTGGGTTTTACCTTAATGAATGTTAGTAGTTGCGGATGCTTGCTAATAGTTCCAATCATAAGTGCAAAGAATTCCAAGTCAGGGTTGACATGCTAGCAGTGGCCTCTCCCACATAAAACTTGCTATCGGTCTAGTAAAGTAGTCAATTGCTTACGGACAATTCCGCAACTCCTACCACCACTTTTCCACACTCGCTATACTAACTTTATTGCTTCTTTACCTAAAACAGCCCCTAGTTTTTATTTATGTGCTCTTTATATTCTTGTAAACCTATCCCGTTACACCTACAAAGTACTTCTAGTTTCATACTTGTTCTAGGTAAAGCGAACGTTAAGCGTGCGTAGAGTTGTATCGGTGGTCGATAGAACTTGTGGGAATATTTGTTCTACCTTTAGCTCCTCGTTGTGTTCGACACTCTTACTTATCGAAAAAGGCTACAATTGATCCCCTATACTTGTCGGTTATCAGCTTACACCAAAGCTTGTCCCAATTCGGCCAAAAAAATTACCACAACATGTTTGTGCCATGTCATAACACCATGCCAAGTTTCATGATTTTTAGGCGTGTTTTGGAATTACAGGAATTAAAAAACCAAGTTTCTCAATCTTTCTGGCCAAGCCACGATGCCCAGATGTTTGAATTTCACTCTCTTCTCTTGCATGGGACCTAGAAATTCACCCAAGGACACACATGTGATTTTTCAAACAACTTTGGTGCATTGGAGCCTGTGCTTGTAGTTCAAATTTGAATTATGCACATTAAATGCACAAAAACTCAACTAATATATAAAAAAGGCCAAACGAACCTGGAATAATTATAAAATTTAGCATGTCACTTCTATTTGGTCTAATCTGGGTGTGTAAAAAATTAAGGCGGGAGAAGGCAGTGTATGTATGTCGTTTTGCACACGGAGGTGACACGTTCCCTCTTGGAACCACAAGCCTTCTTGAGGGAAGCTCCGGTTTGCAAGAAGCTTACACCAAATCTTGTCCCAATTCAGCCAAAGAAATTACCATAGCATGTTGGTGCCATGTCATGACACCATGCCAAGTTTCATGATTTTCAGGCGTGTTTTGGAATTACAGGAATTAAAAAACCAAGTTTCTCAATCTTTCCGGCCGAGCCACGATGCACATATGTTTGAAATTCACTCCCATCACTTGCATGGGACCTAGAAATTCACCCAAGGACACACATGTGATTTTTCAAACAACTTTGGTGCACTGGAGCCTGTGCTTGTAGTTCAAATTTGAATTATGCACAATTAATGCGCAGAAACTCAATTAATATATAAAAAGGCCAAACGAACCCGGAATAATTCCAAAATTTAGCATGGTACTTCTATTTGGTCTAATCTGGCTGTGTAAAAAAATTAAGGCGGGAGAAGGTAGTGTACGTATGTCGTTTCGCAGACGGAGGTGACACATTTCCTCTCGGAACCACGAGCCTTCTTGAGGGAAGCTCCGGTTTGCAAGAAGCTTGCACCAAAGCTTGTCCCAATCCGGCCAAAGAAATTACAACAGCATGTTGGTGCCATGTCATGACACCATGCCAAGTTTCATGATTTTCAAGCGTGTTTTGGATTTACAGGAATTAAAAACCAAGTTTCTCAATCTTTTCAGCCGAGCCACGACGCCAATATGTTTGAATTTCACTCCCGTCTCTTGCATGGGACCTAGAAATTCACCCAAGGACACACATGTGATTTTTCAAACAACTTTGGTGCATTGGAGCACGTGCTTGTAGTTCAAATTTGAATTATGCACATTAAATGTGCAGAAACCCAATTAATATATAAAAAAGGCCTAACGAACACGTAATAATTCCAAAATTTAGCACGATACTTCTATTTGGTGTAATCTACCAGTGTACAAAAATTAAGGCGGGAGAAGGCGTTGTACCTATGTCGTTTCGCACACGGAGGTGACACGTTCCATCTCGGAACCAGGAGCCTTCTTGAGAGAAGCTCCGATTTGCAAGTAGCTTACACCAAAGCTTGTCGCAATTCGGCCAAAAAATTTACCGCAACATGTTGGTGCCATGTCATGACATGATGCCAAGTTTCATGTTTTTCAGGAGTGTTTTGGAATTACAGGAATTAAAAACCAAGTTTCTCAATCTTTCCGTCCGAGCCACGATGCCCAGATGTTTGAATTTCACTCCCATCTCTTGCATGTGACCTAGAAATTCACCCAAGGACACACATGTGATTTTTCAAACAATGTTGGTGCACTGGAGCATGTGCTTGTAGTTCAAATTTGAATTATGCACATTAAATGCCCAAAAACTCAATTAATGTATAAAAAAGGCCAAATGAACACGGAATAATTCCAAAATTTAGCACGATACTTCTATTTGGTCTAATCTGCCAGCGTACAAAAATTAAGGCGGGAGAAAGCAGTGTACGTATGTCGTTTTGCACACGGAGGTGACATGTTCCCTCTCGGAACCACGAGCCTTCTTGAGGGAAGCTCCAGTTTGCAATAAGCTTACCCCAAAGCTTGTCCCAATTCGGCCAAAAATTTACTGCAGCTTGTTGGTGCCATGTCATGACACCATGCCAAGTTTCATGATTTTCAGCCGTGTTTTGGATTTACAAGAATTAAAAAACCAAGTTTCTCAATCATTCCGGCCGAGCCACGATGCCCAGATGTTTGAATTTTATTCCCATTTCTTGCATGGGACCTATAAATTCACCCAAAGACACACATGTGATTTTTCAGCAAACTTTGGTGCATCGGAGCATGTGGTTGTAGTTCAAATTTGAATTATGCACATTAAATGCCCAGAAACTCAATTAATGCATCAAAATGCCAAAAAAACCCGAAATAATTCCAAATTTAAACACGACACTCATGTACTAGTTGCATGTTCACTGTACGTAAATGTTCTAGCAATTCAAACACCATCCTCCCTCCGTAACACCATTTTGTCTTTCGAAACACAATGAAAAAATCAGGTATACCACAAACAGTTTACTAGAAAGAATCGTGTGGGATGCGATATAGAATATCTTTGGGCACCATCTTGTCTGGCTTATGCAGGAAGCTTTGTCGTCTATAGTCCACCACCCCCGCTTGAACAACACTTGCGTGCCAGTTTCTCGTGGCACCGAGCGAATTTTTTTTGCCACCATGGAAATATCTGTCTCCCCGCCCCTCCCTCCTACCAAACGCCACATTTCCACTCTTCCTCCTTGCTTTCCAACTTCAAACTTGTAACTTCCCAAATTTTCAATTTGGAATGTTATACAGTAGATCATCATTGCATATCATATTTTATTGCATTTTGGTTGATCCTAGGAAATTCTACGCAACTCAAGGACCCTTGGAGAGAGATGGGGATTTCGTTATTTTCATATTTGAGTTTTCTCAAATTCTGAAAATAGGATCATTTGATTTTATTTATTTTATCTTCAATTATTTCTATTACAAAAATATGAGAGAGGGAATAAAATGACTTCCCAAAATAAAGAAATATTGAAGATATAATAAAAAAATCAAATAAGATTTTATTTTGTTTTATTTGCTATTTTTTTGAATTAGGAAAAATGCGCGTTTTTCAAAATTGCATTTAGGCCCCAAATAAATGTTCATCCTGTGCGGCTTGATTTTAGAAGCCGGGGAAATTTTATTTCGGGATTTTTGGAGTCAGTTTAGTATTCCTTTTGTTTTTTTCTTAGTATAATTATTCAAGAAAAAGAGTCCGAACCGACCTTGGTCCGTAACCGGCCAGGACTCCGGCTGGCCGGGCCTTCAAATAGCGCCGCCGAGGCCCGAGGCCAGCCGAGCCGCACCCCGCCCCCAAAACCCTAACCCTAGGCCGCCGCCGCC
>NC_057797.1:137771648-137779643 GCF_018294505.1 Triticum aestivum | reverse complement strand
CCTCACCGCCGCCGCCGGACCGCCGCCGCGCCGCCTCGCCGGACCGCCAGATCCGCCGCCGCCGGAGGTAGTTTTTTGCCGCCGGTTTTTTTGAAAACCAATCGGTTTTCCGTCGGTTTTGTTCGTTTTTTAGTTTCGGTTTTTTAAATAGATCGGTTTTTCTACTTTATTTAATTAGTGAGCGTTCGTCCGTTCATTCGTCTTAACAAACGTTCGTCGTTTTTCTTTTTTCTCGCATTAAATCCGCGATTTATCTGATCGCGATTCCTGATCCGATTTTCGTTTTAGTCTAACTTTTCGCTCGTTTATCGGAATCAGGCGATTAAAGCGCCTGGAGTTTCGTCTCGAAACCCTCTTTCCGTTTAACTAACTCAAACAAGTTTTTTCCACTATAAAAATTGCCCTAGATCCAGAATAGTAAACGAAGCCTGTTTCTTTTGCCGTTTGTCCTTCGTTGCTCCGTTCGATTTGATTCTTTTTGCCAACCGGAGTTCTTAAGTTGGACTTTCTGGTTAGATCTTTTATTTGAGTTTTACCTGTGCATTAGTTGAGTACTTATTGTATGCTTGTTTGTTTGCGATAGAGTACCCGGAGTGCGCCGCTTGCTACTTCGAATCGCTAGGTTTTGCGGATCATCAGCAAGGCAAGTAACACTTTGATCATACTTCCAATTACCCAGTTTTATTGCATTAGATCAATCCTCACACATTGCATGATTAGGATCTAATTAAATTGTGGGCTTGGGAAGTAGTTGAGGTAGTACCTATTACCTGTTATTATCAAACCTTTGGGAGTTACTTCTACGTTTGCATATTGTGCCAGGCTATGCTAGTAGACGTGGATTGGGTGAGTGTATCCATGACAGATGTGAGATTGTTAAATTAATGGTTTATCTAAGGTGGCAACTTAAATACACATCTGGGTGGATTGAGGCACCTGGGTATTCCAGCAATTGCCTGTTTTTTTTATGGACCGCCACCTAGGCTCAAAGGGATCATGAGATTATTCATGCTAGAAACTTCCGTGTGCAGCCACAAGCTACTATGGGCTCTAGCATAGTTGATTAAGTTGTGCGAACTCTTACAGTGGTAGACTAGTAGATGTAGGGGAAAGTAGGTGTAACGGTCTACCCAATCGTAAGGTGCTAGCGCTTCTGAAAGACTGTGTCTCGGTCATCCATTTCTCAAACACCATGTAGTGTAAGAAATCAAATGGAGGCGATCGAGTCTTGTGGGGAAAAGTGCGCAAACCTCTGCAGAGTGTATAAACTAATCATGGTTAGCCGTGTCCCCGGTTATGGACATCTTGAGTATCTAGTACTTGGATTATCATGTGAATCTCATCATGTTACTCTAAAATTAATTTTGTTGGGTTTTGTTTAATGATGATGCTTAATTGGGATTGAGAATGCTGTCAACCATTCTCAATGTTTAACAACTACCATGATAGTTAAATAAAATTTATTCCTTTGTAGTAGGGAAAAATTGGCTTTACGCAAAACTCTAACCATAGAGCTTTCCACCAGCCAAATATGCATATAGAATAGCCTATTTCATTCCATTACACTCTATGTGTTACTTTGCCAGCATATTCCATGTGCTGACCCATTTCGGGCTGCAACGTTAATGTTGCAGACTTTTCAGACGACGATTAAGGTGCTTTTAGGCCGTGGTTCTATACTCAGTGATGCCGTTGGAGTTGATGGACTCACTTATCTTCCAAGCCTTCCGCTGTTATCGTTATTAGATGGCCTTAAGCCATATTTATTGTAATAAGTTCTCTTTTGAGACACTCGATGTAATAAGTGTGTGATTGCTACTCTATTACAAATCCTTCAAGTATTGTGTGGTGTCAACATTACTGATCCAGGGATGACACCTGAGTACAGAGATTGGACTGTTTGAGGTCTGGTCGCTACAAGATGGTATCAGAGCACACACTGACTGTAGGACACGACCACTAAGCTAAAAGACCTAGATCACTACTCACTCTCTTCTCTTTCTGACTTCTCATCTTTTCTACTCTTTTAGGATGGCAGATGCAAGGAACAAGTTCACGCAACCAGATGAAGATACACCCTTTGGACGTCACTTGAAGGAAGTCACTAGATACCTGAACATGGGAGTACCAAGCTTCACCGAGACCTACAATGCCACTTTACCAGAAGAAGCGCGCTGGATGATTCAAGTTCAAGTTCCAGGAAGGACGTCCATGCCAGTCACTGAACCCATAGAGTTTTCTTTTGATGGACCAACTTGGGATCTAGGAAAGAGCATGGCAGCTCACATCGCCATGGGACGCATTGGAGAAGTCTACCGCAATGATCTCAAGGATACGTTCTACCCGATTTGTGGGTGCCGAGATGAGCACTGGGAGATGATCAGCACCAGGAAGGATAGATCAATTGCAGCTTTTATCCACGAGTTAAACCAGCACATTCGACATTAGGAGAACCAGATGTGCGCCGACATGATAGATCCGAAGAAGGCAAAGACAAGAATCAAGGAACTGGAGGAAGAACTCAAGGCTACACGTGAAGATTATGAAGAGGAAATTGAAGTACTAGTGGAGAAAAATGACGATCTGATCAAGAAGATTGGAATATTTATGGGAGGCCCTACACTGGTAGAAGAAGATGAGGAACCCAAGGAGATTCGCCCAGAAGACTACATCATCATTGACGACACCGACTCGGATCCAGATGATAGCGATGATGATTATGTTGATGAAGCTGGAGTAGATATCATGGAGTCTGCAACCAAAGAATATTTCTAGTAGACCACCAAATCAGTAGTAGTATTCCACCATGTAAATATAGTAGTCCGAGCACTTTTGCGATAGTTAGATCGATTGTATGCCCTTGATTGATTGATTGAATGAAGTGAATTGTTTGCTTTTGCCTCATGTGCATATGGGTAGTGTTTTCTCTTTAGACCCCCTCTATTCTTAAATCTCATCTTTTCTAAACCCTCAGATGCCTCCGAGACATGACCCCGGATTTACCTTCCCACCGGAGCTCACTCAGTTGATCCAGCAGCAGAACACATTGATGCAGTTGCTAGTCCAGAACCAGAATCAGGGGAACAACAACAACAACCCACCACCACCACCACCACCACCTGTTGATCATTTAGCCCGTTTTCTTAGGCTGAACCCGCTGGTGTTTTCCAGTAGCACCGAGCCGATAGTAGCAGATGATTGGCTCCGTAAGACTGCTAGGGAGTTGACCACAGCAGGATGCACAAATGTGGAAAAGGTGAAGTTTGCCGCACATCAGCTTGAAGGACCTGCAACATCACGGTGGGAGAATTTCACAGCCACTTTCCCTGTCGACACTGTCACGTGGGACCAGTTTCAGCAGGCTTTTCATACTGCCCATGTTTCGGCAGGAGCTATGGCCATGAAGAAGCGAGAGTTTCACAACTTGCGCCAAGGAGGACGGACAGTTGGCCAGTATGTGGAGGACTTTAGTAAGCTAGCACGTTATGCCCCAGATGACGTTGCTACGGATGCAGCTAAGTAGGAGAAGTTTCTGGAAGGACTAAATGATGAGTTGAGCATGCAGTTGATGGTAGCAAACTTCAACAACTACCAGGAGTTGGTAGATCGTGCTCTCATGATTGAAGGGAAGCAGCAGCAGATTGAGAATCGCAAGAGGAAGTATGGACAATGGAAGCACGATTCAGGAGCTCAGTAGAAGCCACGTTTTACCCCTAGACTGGGAGGACATTTTAAGCATACCCATGGAGGAGGTAGCTCGCACAATCACAATGGCACCAAGAATGGTAATAGGAATGGAGGAAGCAACGGCCAGAACCGCACCAACCCATCAACCCTAGCCAAGAGAGACCTGAGCCAAGTCACTTGTTTTAAGTGCCAGAAGACCGGACATTATGCCAATGAATGTCCTGAATCCCAGAATGGAAATGGCAATGGAAGCTCTGGGAAGAAGCCGAACCCTTTCAACAGGGGACATGTGAACCACGTTAACATGGAGGAGGTTGAAAAGCAGCCCGATGCAGTAATCGGTAAGTTTTTGTTTAAGTCATTTACTGCACTCGTTATTTTCGGTACTGGTGCATCGCATTCATACATATCAAGGGGATTTGTGGATAAGTATAATCTGCCCACCAAAGTTCTTAGAACACCTATGTTAGTAAGCTCACCAGGAGCGGAGTATATGGCTAGCCAAGGATGTTTTCAAGTGCCATTGAGTATTGGTAGGCATGTGTTTCCCTCGGATTTAATCATTTTGGAATCACAAGCATTGGATGTAATTCTGGTGATGGATTGGCTGTCGATGTATGGAGGAAACATCGATTGCGCCAGTAAGACAATCTTGCTTACCACCCCAGAAGGGATAAGGGTCAAGTATGTATCCCGACATGTGCCGAAGAGGACTCAAGTAAATTGTCTAACAGGAGTTGTATTGGAGGAAGTACCAGTAGTGAAGGATTTCCCTGATGTATTTCCAGAAGAGTTGCCAGGCATGCCACCGGATAGAGATATTGAGTTTTGATTGAGCTTTTGCCAGGCACAGGGCCAATATCAAAGAGACCATATAGGATGCCCGCAAAGGATTTGGTGGAGATTAAGAAGCAGATTAAGGAGTTACTGGATAAAGGATATATTCACCCAAGTTCTTCGCCTTGGGGATCGCCAATACTTCTAGTGGAGAAGAAGGATGGATTGTTAAGGATGGTTGTTGATTATCAAGGATTAAATGAAGTAACCATCAAGAACAAATACCCACTACCGATGATCAATGATCTGTTTGATCGATTGCAAGGAGCTAAGGTATTTTCCAAGATCAATCTGTGATCAGGATACCACCAGTTGAAGATTTGAGAACAGGATATACCTAAGACGGCTTTTACCACCAGGTATGGGCTATACGAGTATACCATTATGTCATTTGGTCTGACTAACGCACCTGCATATTTTATGAACATGATGAACAAAGCGTTTATGGAGTTTTTGGATAAGTTCGTCGTAGTCTTCATTGATGATATCCTTGTTTACTCGAAGAATGAAGAGGGGCATAAGGAGCATTTGCGTTTGGTACTTGGTAAGCTCAGAGAACATCAGTTATATGCCAAGTTTAGCAAATGTGAGTTTTGGTTAAAAGAAGTTGGATTTCTCGAACACGTTATATCCGGAGAAGGTATAGCAGTAGATCCCACTAAGGTTGATACCGTGACAAATTGGGAAGCCCCAACAATAGTTGGAGAGATCCATAGTTTTCTTGGACTCGCAGGATACTACCGGAGATTCATTGAGAATTTCTCAAAGATTGCGAAGCCTATGCCGGAGTTGTTGAAAAAGGATACCAAGTTCATATGGACTGAGGAATGTGAGGCCAGTTTCTAGGAGTTGAAGAAACGTTTGGTTACATCACCTGTATTGATTTTGCCAGATCAGACCAACGATTATGAGGTGTATTGCGACGCTTCACGTCGAGGACTTGGAGCAGTGCTTATGCAGGAAGGAAGAGTTGTTTCATATGCCTCACGACAGCTCAAACCTCATGAGTTGAAATATGCTATGCATGATTTGGAGTTAGCAGCCGTAGTGCATGCATTGAAGACGTGGAGATACTTCCTCATTGGAAACCATTGTGAGGTGTACACGGATCACAAGAGTTTAAAGTATATTTTCATGCAGAAGGAGTTGAATCTCAGGCAAAGGAGATGGTTGGAGCTCATCAAGGATTATGATATGAAATTGCATTATCACCCCGGAAAGGCTAATGTAGTAGCTGATGCGTTGAGCCGTAAAAGCCATGTCAACACACTAATGACGGGAGATTTACCAAGGGAGTTAGCCGAAAATCTTTGTGAGCTATGTTTGGAGATAGTTCCGAGAGGCCATGTAGCAGCATTGGAGATTCAGTCTACTTTGATGGATAAGATCAGAGAAGCACAAAAGACCGACAAGGAGATTGCCTCTATAAAAGAGAAAATGAGCAAAGGAAAAGCTAAGGGATTTCATGAGGATGAGCATGATACCTTATGGTTTGAAGACCGTGTTTATGTGCCAAATGATTCGGAGATCAGGAAGTTAATTTTGCAAGAGGCCCATGATTCACCATATTCGATTCACCCAGGAAATACCAAAATGTATTTGGTTTTGAAGGACACCTTCTGGTGGACCAGAATGAAGAAGGATATTGCAGAGTATGTAGCAGTTTGTGATGTATGTCAGAGAGTAAAGGCAGAGCATCAGAAGCCAGACGGATTGCTACAGCCATTGCCGATACCTGAATGGAAGTGGGATAAGTTAGGCATGTATTTTATTATAGGATTTCCCAGAACACGTTCTGGCTATGACTCGATATGGGTTGTAGTCAATCGTTTGACAAAGGTAGCTCATTTCATTCCAGTGAAGACCACCTATACCAGTGCAAAGTTGGCAAAGATATACATGACCAGAATCATATGTCTGCATGGAGTTCCAAGGAATATAGTATCAGATAGAGGAACCCAATTTACCTCAAAGTTCTGGAATCAGTTGCATGAAACTTTGGGTACCAGACTAGAGTTTAGTACAGTTTTCCACCGCAGACAGATGGACAGACCGAGAGAGTCAATCAGATTTTGGAGGATATGCTGAGAGCTTGTGCGCTAGATTACGGATCTAGTTGGGACGAGAATTTGCCATATGCAGAGTTCTCTTACAACAACAATTATCAATCCAGTTTGAAGATGGCCCCTTTCGAAGCCTTGTACGGAAGGAGGTGCAGGACCCCATTGACTTGGGATGAAGTTGGAGACCGCCAGTTGTTTGGACCGGATCTGATAAAGGAGTCTGAACAGAAAGTGAAATTGATTCGCGATAGGCTCAAGGTAGCTCAATCTAGGCAGAAGAGTTATGCAGATTCTAAACGCAAGGAGACAGTTTACGAAGTCGGAGACCGAGTTTATCTTCGAGTATCTCCACTTCGAGGAGTTAAGCGCTTTGGAGTTAAGGGAAAGTTAGCGCCACGTTTTGTAGGCCCATTCAAAGTTTTGGAGCGTATGGGAGAAGTAGCCTATAAGTTGGAATTGCCCGAAGGATAGTCAGGAGTTCAGGACGTGTTCCACGTTTCCCAGTTGAAGAAGTGCCATGCAGAGATGGCTGATATACCGCTGACTGATACAGTGCCACTAGAAGCAATTTAGTTGGACAGTGATTTGACCTATGAGGAGAAACCAGTCAAGATTCTAGAGTATGCCAGTCGACTCACCCGCAGCAAGGTTATCAAGTTTTGCAAAGTTTAGTGGAGCCACCACACGGAGGATGAAGCCACCTGGGAGCGAGAGGAAGAATTGCTGAAGGACCACCCTCACCTATTTTCTAGCCAACCCGAATCTCGAGGGCGAGATTCATCTTAAGGGGGGTAGGTTTGTAACACCCCAAATTTTCAATTTGGAATGTTATACACTAGATCATCATTGCATATCATATTTTATTGCATTTTGGTTGATCCTAGAAAATTCTACGCAACTCAAGGACCCTTAGAGAGAGTTGGGGATTTTGTTATTTTCATATTGGAGTTTTCTCAAATTCTGAAAATAGGATCATTTGATTTGATTTATTTTATCTTCAATTATTTCTATTACAAATATATGAGAGAGGGAATAAAATGACTTTCCCAAAATAAAGAAATATTGAGGATTTAATAAAAAATCAAATAAGATTTTATTTTGGTTTTATTTGCTATTTTTTGAATTAGGGAAAATGCGCATTTTTCAAAATTGCATTTAGGCCCCAAATAAATGTTCATCCTGTGCGGCTTGATTTTAGAAGCCGGGGAAAATTTATTTTGGGATTTTTGGAGTCCGTTTAGTATTCCTTTTGTTTTTTTCTGAGCGTAATTATTCAAAAAAAAGAGTTGGAATCGACCTTGGGCTGTAACCGGCCAGGACTCCGCCTGGCCGGGCCTTCAAATAGCGTCGCCGAGGCCCGAGGCTAGCCCAGCCGCGCCCCGCCCCCGAAACCCTAACCCTAGGCCGC